>NC_079477.1:6183275-6486306 GCF_026230105.1 Diorhabda sublineata | reverse complement strand
ATATTTTTGCGTTTTATAGTCATAAAACAATTTATTTTGGTAGTCTATTACAAAACAATCGCTCCAGCTAAATAGGCGCAAAATCAAACTAGTGACCGGACTTCTAACTGGACACTGCCATCTAAGACGTCACCTTCGCACCATGGTCATTACGGATTATCCGTAGTGCCGCTGGTGCATGGAACAGGAAAAAACTGCAGACCACGTTATCTGTGAGTGCCCTGCACTAACACGAGTGTGGTTTAAACGCCTGGGCAAACCCCACAACCTGCCTAACGACATCAAAGGGTTCAAGCCAAAGCGCCTGTCTCAAATGAGATCGGACTTCAAGTGGGATACGACGGGCCTAGCTGAAGGCATATGTGCTGAACGACTTCAACGGCCGCCCACTCCTATGAACTATGAATTTCAATCCTCGATACATTTCTTAAGCATACAATTCTTCTGGGTTGGTCTTTTCGATCCCTTCGCCTTTGATGTTTGCTTTTAGAACTTTTTATTATAGCAGGCGGTTTCTTTTTACCATTGGATTCTACGCTTTAGGATTAAGGATTAAGGGGACTTCGTTAGTAAATTCATATATCTCAAAATAACTTGAAAAAACTGAAATCTTCATGGTGCGCAGTTGAGGCAAACACACACTACTCAAAAACTACAACCAGAGAAGATCCGCTGAAAGTATCAACAGGAGTCCTTTTTGGGGCACTGTCGCCCCAACTGAGACCTAAAGATGCTAGATTTAGCAGAGAACGCAACATGCAGATATGTTACGCAGAGGATAAAGCTTCTATCCAATTGGCACCTCTAGGCCAGGGGCTATTGATAAATCTAGTTCTGCATTCATATACAAATTTACATTCTAAGACTAATTTTAGGAAACCCATACAAATATCTTTCAGTTACTCTTACTAATAAAGGTAATACTTACAAAATTTGATAAAACATAAATATTGCAGTTAATACAACTGCCGATTTTTCAAATTTAACAAAATTATACTTCTTGGGTAAGATTAATTCTATAATAATTGGCAAAACTATAAAGGTATGTAACATATGATTCAGCCATGAAGGGAAAAATAAATCAAGTATTTCAGGAAATACCAATTCTCGATCTGTATGCCATAATATCCAGAATATTGACATAACCATTAAAGTTGACGGAAAGAGTATGGTATTATACATAACAGCTCTAGTTTTGCCTAATCTTTTTTGAGTGATTAAAGAGAATTTCATTAGTTTGGAAACCTCATCCATAATAGCAACTATCATGAACAATATCTGGAAAATCTAAAACAAGTTATCCAATTATCAATATGAATCAGATAGATTGTAAATATAAAATATGAGTTAGTCACATCATATTACCCTAGAAAACTATTTTCAAAATCATCAATCAAATACAAAACAATAAAATAAATTTTCTGTTTATTATATTATAACAGATTACAGATACGAGATATACAGAGTGTTTGATTAAGAATTATTCATATAGTCCCTATATACGTACAAAAAATACAGGGCCATAGGCTCTGGGAGACGGGGGCTTAAGAAAGCAAATAATAAAAAAAAATTATGAGATGAATTTCTTTATAAAATATATAAGAAGGTTCGACAAAATCAATTATACTCGTAATTGCAATAAAAATAAAGTTTATCTAAAACATTAGGCGCAATGTACCAAAAAATTGTTCCAATACAGAAACAATACATTAATTTCTTTTTTACTTTATATATAACTTAATATAGCAGCACGAATTTATTTGTGCAAGACAGCGTACAATGCAAGACGCAATATTTCTTGATCAAAAGCATGCGCAGATGAAATTCAGCTGATTGTTTCATGCAAGATCTCACACTTGCAACTGTATCGGTTTGGTGTCATTTTATTGCGTGCAAGTTGCAATTCTAGGGAGAAATCTAGTTACTTTTGGCTCAACAGATCAGTTGACTTTCATAAAACTTAACTTCATTCTCATTATTAACCTAAGCACAAAATGTTGAATGAAATTTGAGGTTAAGATTTTGATCAATACTATTTTCTGTCTATCACACTACAAAAATTAAATAAAATGCAATATTCATCTCTGCAATATACGAGTATTAATCTTGCGATAAATTGCATGCAATGTCTTGCATCATTTCAAGCGGCCTTTATAATGCATTCTCATGCAACGCGATTTCACGTCCCTCTTATAACACGTGTTTCCCTGTCCCATACAATGCGGGGATTCCCCTCGTATTATTTCTGAGCTGCGAAATTTAAAATTTGACAGTTCAGAATCAATTTCGCTTACTATCGCACATTGTGTCAATTGTGTTCTTATAAAATTAAATTACTTTATTCAATTTGTGTTTCTAATTTTTGAATTGTATGAATATTGATTTCAAGATATACTAAAAAGTAAAAGAAGACTTTGTACAATTGCCGATACATTTAAAGCAAGTATTTAAATAGTGCCGAAGAAAGTTCAATGCAGATTATTGATGAAGTAGACGAAAATATATGTAGAGAAAATATAAATAAAATAGTAAAACTGGACAAACAATTGGAACTACTTGTTACGAATTGGGTGAACTGAATATAAAAAATAAATCCTCAATACTGTCTTGCACCATATGTAAAAATGCAGATAAAACATAAAATAGAAATCGAATAGTGAAATTTTGATAAATAAAGGTTAACAAGAAAGTATGCTCTTAAGTAAAGAAAATAATAAAATGTCGAAAGGTAAAACTTTCTACTTAAAAAAATGATGTAACGTTATGTCAGATAGTTCCAGACAGCGAATAAACATGTAGAAAACTGCTTTTGGAATTATTTGATCTATGTGTTAACTAATTTTTAATTAACACATCACTCAATAAATCGTGTGACTAACTAAGAAAATAATATATTTTGCGAAAAATCGATTTTATTCATCAATGTAATCTCATTCAAGAACAATATAATCATTCAAACGCTTCTCTAACTTCTCGATGTCGTGTTTCTTGCAATCCTTCATTTGAGCTCAATTTCTAGCGGGCCAATTTTTTTTTGAGATCGCGAATAGCCAGTAGTCACTGGGATGAGGAAGCAATTCGAAATGTGATTCGTTGAATTTAACCATCGTTGCCATCGACTTGCGTGTATTGTCTTGGTGAAATAGTGCCCTTTTTTTCGACATATGAGGCCGTTTTTCCTTGATTTTTGCATTCAAACGCATGCGCATTCTAAAGTACTGAGGCCATAACCTTGCTAATTAATTGTTCTGCCTTTGGACGCTTCGGACGTAGTTCACCGGCTGCAGTCCACTCGGAAGATGATCGTTTTGATTCCGGAGTGAAGTAATGGATCCATGTTTCGTCCATTGCCACATATCGATGCAAAAAATCTGATTAATTACGTGTAAACATGGCTAAACACTGCTCCGAATCATCATCGCTTTGTTCGACTGTGACTGTGAGTAAACGTGGCACCCATTTTGAAAAACGCTTTCTCGCGGTCAAATGTTCATGCATAATTGTGAATACATTGCGTTCTAATATCGTTACGGCCTCCGCTATCTCACGCTATTTCACTTTAGGATTAGATATAACGAATTTGTGGATATTTTGATGTTTTCTGACCTCAATTGGACGACCAGAACGTTCATCATTGATTACTATATGAGAACTTAAAAATTTGTATATAGATAAAAACGTCATAGTAAATTTCTTAAAAACTATATTATATCAGGTAAATTGAAATAAACTAATTAATAAATTTATGGTAAATTTGGCTGAGGTTTTTTATATCTTGCTTATCATTCACAGAAAACTTATCATGTTTTATGAATATCATTCCAAAATCAAAAATAAAATAAAAACTAAACTACATACAAAAGAAACATGGGCTGGAAGATATCTGAATTATAACTTCCATCACATATCACAGAAAATCAGCGTCGTTATAGGATTAACATATAGAGCTTAAAAATTAACTTCTCCTAAATATCACCACAAAGTTATAAAAAAGCTCAAACATATTTTAAACAATAATCAAATAAATAGAATCATCCGACAACGTACATGAATTATACAATAACAACAATATAAATCCAACTACATAAATAAATCCAAGCCAAGAAAAACATACGTATAATAGCACATTTTTACGAAGTGCTCATATACCTCTCCCATTCAATAAGTTCGATACTATTCATAATAAGAGTCATCAAGCTCCTCAAAATAGCCATTGACAGCAGACATTGGAAAATCTTTGACCACCGAGTCATTTTTACAAGTGCGGGAACAGATGGAAACATCTTCACGACGTTGTTTGTGTTCCATTGTGCGCAAACGAGGCAACCATCTTGTGCACATCTTTCTTATGCCCAAATTTTCAGTTAATATGCGATGTACCGCACTTTTTGAAATGCCTACTAAGCCAGCTAGCTCACGCACTTTCAATCGTCGATCATCCAGTACTCTGTGGATTTTCTGGAGTCGTCACATAATTTCATCGACCACTGCGATTCTAGTCTTCAAAGGTCGTTTGGCCTCGTTTAAACTATGCTACCTAATATTTTACTGTTGATAAAGAAAAAGCAGTCTCACCCAGAAGAGAATCTAATTCAACTTTAATATTGGTTGGACTATTGCCTTTCAAATAGTATTACAGTAGCACCTCGATTATCCGTTACCAAAGGGACCAGATGACGATCGGAACGCTAAAAAGATCGGATAATCAGGGGAAAATGAATTAAGCCATTTGTAGCGATATAAACGATGTATGTATTAAATAAAAAATATTATGTATGTACAACCAAAGGACTATACAGTGCACTAAAACAAACAAGGATGCAAGAATAAAAACGTGTGTAAGTAAACAATGAAACATGTTAAAATGACGCTACAACTTTAAAAAATCAGAAATATTTTTTTGTTTCAATCTCTTAAACCTTTATTTGGCCGCTGCATCACGCCACTTCTTTGCCCACATAATGTCCATAGCTGTAGCTGTGATTTGTTGTTACAAGTACTTTAGGGTAATGTCGAAGGCATCCTTTGCTGCAGATCGGCTGATCTTTTCGTCTTCCTCTTTTTCTTCTTCAGCAGAAGCTTGTTACAGGATGAGGTCAATGATCTGCTCATCAAAAAATGGATATCACTTTGAAGAGATTTCAGATCACGGACTAATTGCGCCGTGTCTGACTCGGAAATGTCTGGAGTTTCTGGTGTCTGGGATAGTCTCGGACAAACCTTCTCCCATTATTTTTGTGGAGTGGTTGTCTTGACTTCTTCCCAGCTTTAATGTTTAGGCTTTTCATTGCTTCAAAAAGATCACAAACCTCTTCTGTTTTCTCTAACAAAGCACTGACATATTTTCTCCTGTAGATTCTTTTGAAAGACTCGATAACACCCTGGTCCATAGGTTGTACCAATGGAGTCACATGGGGGGCAAAAACATAGCTTTAATATCACCATGTTGAAGTTCAGACTCAGATGGGTGACTTGGGGTTTTAACTTTAAATACTTTTCCACAGATGATACAAATTTGTACATTTTGAGATCACCACTGGCATTGCTACATGTGGCAAAGATCAGCCTGTCTTTGTTCAGTTTTGTTCCTGATACAGTTTCATACACTGAAGCAAGTGTTTTTTGTGGGAGCATTTTATAATTTAGTCCTGACACATCAATGTTGAAGAGTTGACCTGCTACAAGCTTATTTTCAGACACAAATTTTTCGAACTTTTACACGAACTCTTTAGCAGCATCATCATCGGCTGAAAGTTTTTCTCCTGAAATAACAACTTGTCTAACGCCGTGACGATTTTTCCATCGCCAAAGCCAACCTTGCTGTGAACTCAGTTTCTTCACAGCCAAATTTTTTGTGCAACTGAATTGCTTTTTCTTTTATGATGGGTCCTGAAAGTGGAGTTCCTTTACGTCTTTCCTGGCAAAACCAAACCCATACAGCATCATCTAAAAGTTCAAGTTTTGGTTCCTTTAACGCTTTTCTAGTTTTAATCGTATGTTCATTTTCTACCGTTATTGAATAAGCTTCAAGATCTTTTCGGTTTTTTTTCCAGTCTTTAATGGTTGTTACACCAACACCCATTTCAGAGGCTAATTTAGCAGCTGACTCACCTTTGTCCAGTCTTTGTAAAACACTTATTTTCTGTTCAATTGTGCACACAATACGTTTTCTCTTCGTACTTACAGCCATTATACAACCTTCTACTTGTAAAGTAACAATCACTTCCACCACCGTAAATTTTTAAAACGATAACACTACACGAAATATGTTTGTAAACTGAAATACATTTTATCAAATCATAACATCAATATAAGTCATAAATCACGTAACACATTATCACCAATATTATAATATACTCCATACCATAGTTTAATTGTCCAAAAAATGATATAGGAATGACTACGCAATACTTGGTGAACAGAATACATAGTCACAAATACACCAAAAATGCATCAACTGATTTACACAAACATGAAAAAAAATGAAAGAAAATCATCAATTTGATTTAAAAAAAAACAAAAATCTTAGTTCAAAACACAAGCCATCAAAAATTATTAATCGAAGGAATGATACACATAAAACAAGAGAGGTTTTCTGTGAATGATAGGCAAGGTATAAAAATTTACCATAAATTGATTGATTAGTTTATTTCAATCTACCTGATATAAAATATGAAATCGGTTGAAATTTTAATCACATTGATTTCAATATTATGTTTTTATTAATGATTTTAAGGAATCTACTAATATGTTTTTATCTATATACAAATATTTTAATCATCATATAGTAATTATTCTTTTCTAAATGCTCCCAAAGAAGGAGCGAAACGTTAAGTTATTTGTAATTAGGTAAAAATTTGAAATTTAATCGGTGTTTGATTATTTCTTTTCATCCAAACAACCTATGAACCCAAGAAATTAGTAAAAAAATTAATATTATACTCAAATTTATTGAATTTATGGTTCTGAAACTATAAATTATCTTGTGAGAACTTCAACTAAAGTACTGAAGAAATTGTTCAATTATGTAACTAAACAATGAATAAATAGAAGATCAAATTTTTATAAATGTTTCAATATAAAAAAAGTTTGACACTTCTTGAATAGAAAAAAAAGTGTACATAATATAGATGAAATCCCATTAAATTGATTCTTATGTGTATTAAAGTACTTCTTATTGGAATATAAATTTCATTGTTTAAGAAATAAAACTCATGTCAACTAAATCATAAATATTACACCACTGTGTAAAAAACTATTCAACTGTGTTTTACTACTAGAGTTCTCTATGGTTTGAAAATATTTTTCTGGATAATAACTTCATTTATAAATGTTAAATACTCACAAAATTCCATAAAGTGAAAAAACAGAATTCAAATCCAGCAAAGTCTGCTATGTCTTCACCAAACTCTTTTTCCCTACCACTTTTTTTCATTTTATATCCCAATTCCATAAAATATATTAGAGAGTACAAATTCAGAGATAGTACAGATCCGTACATTATCACAGGAAAGAAGTTTGCCATTGTAAAAAATATGAAAAGCAAAACTACACTCAACAGATCTTTAAAGAGAGCTACTTTATTATATTGGATTCTTCAACTAAATAAAAAACATATTTACAAGAGATATGATTATCACACACTGTCAATGTATTTATTTCTAATGACTGAATCAAAATATGTTGTGACTAATAAAAAGGGAAGATAAATGTTTAATTAAATGTTATCTTGAGCCAGTGATAACAATTGTATTGTAAGAAAGAATTGTAGACTATAATTTTAATCTAAAGATTTGTAAAAAACTTTCGTTTCATCATATTATAGAATGAAAATATTCAGTTAAGACCCTTCTTGTGCAAAAACCTATCGTAATGGTAAGTTATATGCCGTACATACTTCTATTGAATATAATGTTAGTCATAAATAAGGCCGACCACCCAGGATGCAACTGTTTTGAAACAAAGGTTGCAAAACGGTTGATATTGCAATGGTTTGGCAACCTCGGCAACGTATAACAGCGGGGAGCCCACGAAGTGACTCGAATGAAACTAGTTTGCAATCGGTTGTAGGTGACCATGATTCCGCGGTCTCAATTGCGTTGCAGGTGATGTTTCATTTGTTAATCACATGTTTATTTTGTTTATTTTTTCGATATGAAAAATCAAGAACTAAACCTCCAAATTGTGGGAGAAGTGTTTATCGACATTTGATAAAAAGCTATAAACGTTCTATCTGTCTGAAACAGTTCTTGTGCTGCTACGAGTCTAGAGTTCACATTTTGACTTAGGTATGGATGGATCCAATATTCTCTCTGTACCATGCATTGTCTGAGGTATTGAGAATAATCAATGATGTCTTCCTGATCTGAGTCTGAATACCTTGAAAAATTACGTTTCACTGCAGCACCAACTGATTTAATACTGCTTACGAGTCGTATCCGTTTGTGCTCAAAAGTTTTGATTCCAAAACAAAAAAAAAAGATCAACTGGTTTATATTCTTTATTTGAAAACAGTTGCACCGTGGGCGGTCTACCTAAATGTAAATACTTCTACTATAGTTCGTTCAACTTACTATAGTTTATTTGAAAAGGTCCACTACATCATATAACATAAACAAGAAAAAAATATTGTTTATTTAAATTTAACAAGGATAAATGAAGTACATTTTGTAAAAAAGTTTGGCAAGATAAACTGGTTAGAAATGATAAACAGATATTTATAGAATGCGTGTTGGGAAATACTACTTTTAAATATAATGGTGCTACCTTCTCTAAAATTTATGTCATCATAGTTAAATGAATGATTTTTATTTTTGATTTGGATTATTTAATTCTGAATTTCATGGGAAATAGTATAAATTAGCTTGATTTATTGAAAATAAAAGTGTTCATAAAACAATGACTATTCTGAATAATAATATAAATGTTTATTTATAAAATAATTAAAGGACAACCGGACGTGCAGAATAATGCGCAGGTCAGTCTATTCGGTTTCAGCTCCTGACAATGTTGCCAAAGATAATTTCAAAACATTCGCAAAAGATAAAATGATATCAAAACTTTCCAGTCAGCGAGCTGAAACGAATCGTTTTCATTCGTCTTTCGCCAACTATTTTGTTTGTGGAAAGAATTATTTGTACCTATTATGATTTGAAACCAAAAAAAAAAACAATCAAGAGTTTTGTGGGAATGGAAAATGACTGTAGGTACTACAGGTGTAAAATATATGGGAATTGATTTATAATTTAGGTAAAGCTGGTTTAAACTTTGATCATAACTATTGGAAAATATAACACAGAATATTTAAGAAAAAACCGACAAACCAATAGTAGATTTTAGCTCCATTTTCACAGAGTTAATATTGTTACAAATTTATATTTATTTTTTTCAATTGCCACCTGATCGAATTTATAATACCAGTTCTATATTGAATACAAGTTTTTTTTATTATGGTATGTTGAATTAGTTATGCATGTACGCAATTCAAACAATAAATACGTAATATTACTGCCAACTTTTCATGTAAGAAATATTATAAATTTTAAAATTCAGATAAATGTTGAAGGAACAAATTGTATTCTAAAATGCGTATACCGTATGTTGTAATTATAGAAACTATTGCTAAAAACACTTTGAATGTCATATAATATTATTTATTTATTCAAGTATAGGAGTATATTCTAATTTTAAAAAATTTGATTCAATTATAAAATACTTTTTTTACTTACGAAATTCCAATTTGTTAAGTAAAAGTAGTGATACAATCTTAAATTTTCAAACATTTCTGGATTAGGTTTTTCTGCATAATGAAGAAAAATCTGATAATTCCACGCGTATAAATCGAACAAAGCTAATCCCATATAAATGGGAAAATTGAGTTTTTGTAACATTTCCATCACAGTTTCACTTTTTCTCCACAATTATTTTTTTTAAGTACAAAAGTTTATTAATATTGTTCGAAAAATAAGCACACATATACCCTAAACACGATTACTTAGACACAAACTAAATTTTATCAGTTCAATTTTGACAAATATGTTATTATTTTATATAAACTATTTCAAAATAAACCCGACTCGCTCTAATTTGAGGTTAACTCAGCACTTCAGACAGCAAGAGCATTAAATATCTAATAAAACAATTTCAGTGGCGTATTATCAAAGCTTGTGTAAAATGTCAAGGAGATACACAACAGAAAAATTCATTAGTAAGATTTATGTCTACACAGAATAAAAATCTCTTGATTACGCATTATTTTTTGATTATACAGGAAGATAGTGATTTTTAGCAATACTTTCAGATATAGGTATTTTTTAAAGATTCTTATATAAGGCTTATGGTGAATTGACTATAAAAAGAGTTCACATAGGAGTACAGTTTTTATCAGTGATATAAAATCTTTCCTATAATTAGAGTTATATATAGAGAGGAATAGCGTTTTCATTCATTAACTCACCAATCAATATGTATAAAACGTTTTTTTTTTGACACGAGCATAAACTTTTATTACTAAGAAACATACTAGAACTCTTGAAAATTTGAATATCTATCTAATAATCAAATTTATAAATAATTCTTTATATTTCAATTGAAATATTAATTTGCCTTCTGATGTTCCGCCTATGGTTCAAATGACCATCATCTCAATCGACCTCATACTCATAATCGACGCCTGCGTAATTCTTATGTACTTTGGACCTTAAAATGTTATGAGTAAGGAGTTACTGTTATATTTTGATCTGGTGGATTAGTGTTTGTTACAGATAACCTTCATACATATATATGTATATTTATTAGTGTAGTTTTAATTAGTAAATATACAATAATTTCTCAAGAATATGTCAATTACACAACAGTATTATTATATTGTTGCTGTATCTTATTAACTGAAAATATTAAATAATGCAATAATGGAAAACACGTTTATTCGAGAATTAGATATAAACATTGGTTCAAGAAGTACAGTATTAAAATTGCACCAAAAAATAGAAGGCGATGTTAGTTGTGTAGTTTGGGATGCGGCAATAATTTTAGCTAAATATTTAGAAAAATGGAATGAAAATAATGTAGGATATTTTAGAAATAAAGCAATAATTGAATTAGGAGCAGGAGTGGGTTGCGTTGGAATAACTGCAGCTGCATTAGGGTATGTAGTTTAACTAAGCAAGGTTAACACTATGTAGCAAAGCTACATGTAGCACAGCTATATAACTCTGCTACAAGTTTAATAAGGGACTGCCGGGCTATATAGCAAATTTAAGCCTATTTTCTCTTCTGAAAATATCACAGTAGCTGTGGCGAAAGCAGCAGCTGTTGTAAGAACTACCTTCTTCATCGGAACCTGATTGGGAACTGAACAAGCTATATGTAGCTCTGCTACACAGAATGGCATCAAATTTACTATAGCAGAGCTATATGTAGCTGACGGAGCTATATCTATATATTTTCTAGTGGTGATGTTACTTTATCAGACTTACCAGAAGCTTTACCATTGCTGAATTTAAATGTAAAAGAAAATAAAACGTGTTGGGAAGGAAATCAGGGTTTAATACGAATAATTCCTCTAGATTGGGGAACAGAGGTTGAATTAAAGTCTCCAGATATAATTTTATTGGCAGATTGTGTTTATTACGAAGAGGTATTGTTATTTTACTTGATTTTTGGTATAAATTACATGGAATTCCAACAAGTACAGAATTAAGTGTTATATACTCAATTATATTAATTTGTATTTTTATTTCAGTCAGTATTGCCGTTAATAAGAACATTAAAAGCATTAGCAAGAAGTGATACAGAAATTTTAGTATGCCAGGAAATTAGGGATACTCAGAAACAAGTGGAATGCTGGGAATTGTTTATTAAAAATCTCAAAAAGTATTTTACAATTACTATAGTACCAATGGAAGATCATCATGAAGAGTTCTCTAGCTTGGATATTGTGATTTTGAAATTAACAAAATTGTAACATTTTTATATCTTTTAGAAAGAAAAAATTACACATTTCTCGGGATCTATGAACAGTCTTTCGATGAATTGGATTCAATTAAATGTAAACTGAGTTGAGATTTGTATGTGACACTGTACAATGCAATTAACATCGCGCATCCACCCTTAATAGAGCTAAGCTGATATTTTCCAATGAAGTTAAGTAGGAGTCGTCCCGGATAAAATATGGTATTCTGGGTGTACCAAACAGATATCAAACCCACCATCACCCTTCCAAATAAAACAAATATCAGTTCAGACAAAACTTTTCAAAATTTAAGGGCTGATCTGCTTGGTATCACAGGGGTAATGTTAATATACTCCTACCACAGCCTTAGAGGCGATGCTAAAATCTGCCTCACCTTCATCTTATAGTAAAAAAAATTTGAAACCAGACAATCTGATAGGTCACTTAATGATTCTACAATTGATTAAAGTAGAAAGGAGTGACAAACCAATGGACCCAATTCATAGCACGACAAACATCCCATTTGAAGTGGTAACCTCTCTAGTATATAGATGATTTGAAACTAGCTCAGGTAACTGAATTGGGCATTTTTCAACTAAAAGACAAGCTCTCTGTACCATTGGAAAAATTACTATTTTTCAGGTAGTTTATAGCAGTAAAAATCTATGCTCAGGAGTGTTGGCATCTGCTGTAAGCACATTCTCTTTGATAGCTAAGAGGCCTTCAAAGATATTGAGTGCACGTCCAAGCTAGTGATGGCGTACAAATGAACCCACGATGTACTACCTCTTAGAAATAAAGTAACTATAATGTGGCTAATATGGTATACCAGGCAATGAAGCAGACCACCTAACTAAAAAAGGGCAAATATGTTTCAGACCAGAGACCTACTGTAATGTCATGAGGAGTCACATCAATAACAAATAGATGACTAAAAAATCAGATGGAGTCTTATTATCTAAGACAATCCAAAAGATTCATAATCATGTCAGCTAATAAGAGTGAAGAACTTCTTGATTCCGAAATCGTCATTAAACTGGTGATCAGTGTTTTGACAGTTAACTGCCCTTTATGACGATGTGCATAACAGATAACAGCAACTGCAGATTCTGAGAGATAGCCATAGAGGCAGCAGAACATCTCTGCAAATGTCCTGTTGATTTAATCAAAAAGCATTCATTAAAAAAAGTCTATGTATTTCTGAAGTAGAACAATAAGATGCAGAGTCTTGTAAAAAATATTTAAGTATAGGTGTAGAGTAGCTGAAAAACTAATACGATTCACCAAACAATCTACAATCTAGCTTATTTTTAAAATGTAGTAGCTCTATGAATAGTCAAAGGTGATATAAAAACAAATATTTGTGAATAATGGTTTTTATATTTAGATTGTTGTCTTCAGAGGTAAAACTACACAATATATTGATCCATATCAAGTCATGCTTTGAGAATATTTTATTTTTTCTTGTTTGGTAGTCATAACTTAATTTTCCAATTTTATATTAAAAGAAAATATGAACAGTCTTGGTTTTATTATATAAAATATTGTTAAATTTGAGTTGATGCCTACAGTTTCTTATTGTACATCAAACTATACTACATGTAACAGTTATTCAAGTCTTGTTCGAGGTTAAAGTAAAAAATCAGAAAACGGTATTATTTGTTTAGTAAACCCATAACCGTGGCGGAAAAATATGTAATTTTATGGTTGACTGACTAAGGTCGAATACCATTTCCCTTTAGATACTTGTATATAGTTTATGTATTTAAAATTTTTAACTCACACGAAATCATAGTTGACATATTTCGCTCAGAAAAAAATGGTCTTACATTTTTGAAACATAAAATTCCATGAAAGCACTAATATTGATTGTCCTATAACTCATACTTGCCACAATAAATCTCAACAAAATAATACACAAAAAATACCGACAGTTTACATATGAGACATCACACTACTTCAGATTAAATACTACAGATGTCTCAGTAAGACTCAGAAATGAAATTATGAGAAAGATACAAAAGGTAAATCATGTAAAGGCATAGCAAAGCGCAAGAACACAGTTATCGATTAAAAACAGCTGTGGAATTTAATTCCACGGTCAGACAGTAAAGCAACGCTGAATATATCCGATTTAAATGACCGAGGTCACAGCGGCATTTCGAGAGATCTGTAGTATTTAATGTGGGACACTTTTACAAATTTACACTATAGATTTAATATTCACTATAGAGAGCATATAGACAGCATTAAGTGGAATTGGAAGTGATACGTAGCTCTCAGTCTCTCTAGTCACCATTAAAACCTAACCAAAACTTGTTATTTTCCCTTGTGCATCGTTGCGATGCAATTAGAATAGAGGTATATCGATGTTCTTTTTATCTTATCACAAGTTTGGGTTCACCTGAACAAACTCCTCCATATTTGATATTAACTCTAGCATACACTAACGACTATCGACGCAAATGCATTGGACATTTTGATCATATCTACCGACAGTGAAACGTCAATTTATAATATATTTCAATGAAAAACATATTTTCATTCAACTGATATAAGCATTGTTCAATTTTTCATATTAGAATTACAGTTTTATTCTATTCTCTCGATGAATCGTATTGAATTTCTCTTTGTCTCTAAGTTGTCACAACTGATATTGGTACTCACGCAAAAATTGAGCGTTACTTGTCATTCAATTCATTTTATATGTTCTGCAGCAGCATTTTAAGAGATTATACAATAAATTTGGAATAGAAGTGAGTATTTCACGCTGAATTGACAGATTTTCACAACTTTTTGATTATTAGTATTTGATTGAAGCTGTCAAAATATAACTGTACTTTATACAATTTTTTTTTTAAATAAAGAATAAATAGGGTATAAAAACACATGAGATTTAGCAAAACATTTTATTTACAAATTAAAGTTACAAAACAAAAAATATATATACAAATACCTAAAATGCTTAAGTACAACATAAATTTAACAATAAAAATATTTTAATCTTAATTAAATACAATATTCAGCCAAAAAGTGTCCATATTTGAATAGCTTTAATCATACCAACATATTATTGTACTACGAGGTTCATTCGTGAAGTAAGTTCTGTTTCCCTTATTCTCCGCGGAAGCGCTACGAGCGGATTTCAGACCACGCGCGGCAGTTTCTCACGAAGCAGAAGGACATAAGGTTGATTTGAGCTCAGGCACCCTTCGTTCACTTTGAGATCGAAGAGGCTTTATATTAATAAATTTTTTGCTGCACAAATAAAGAGAGAAAGGTTAACAAAAAGTGTGGTTTTGTTCTTATCCGAGGCTTTCATTGTAACTGAAAGTTTTCTACATGACTTCAGCTGTATCGTTTTTAATCATACTCCTCACAACTTCGAGTTCCTATCAATTTTCATTTAATGTAGTTTCCTTGATCACCAGAGGTGCAGCAGCAACTATTAGCTCAAAAGAACTTGTTATGTCACGGTTGAATATACAGGCATCTACATTTTAAGAAGAAGCTATACAAAAACTTCAACAAGACTGAAAAACTGTCGAGAGTGTTAGATTTTCGTGCATTAAATGTGTCTGTACTGGTTCTTTTTAATCTCAAAAAGGAACACACTTTACTAACATCCCTTGGATGTAACTTATTTACTAATTAATTTGAAAGAACATAAATCGATAGTTTGGTTTACTAACATGTTCACTAACTCTGCGCTAAATGTTTCGAAAACTTGTAAATGTTAATAAAAGAAAATATAAAAAAACGATACACCACTACTAGCTCTAAAACCGAGGGTGCCGTCAGAAGATCAAGTTGAATCAATTCCCCAGATATACCAAGCGACAGAAAACTACCATTTACATCGCAACCTTTGTCTACAAAAAGGTAGAAGACACCATCACTGGCTCCTGTGTTTCTATCACCATCGATTCAACTCCCTCTTGTCTTGTGAATGGAAACTTCGACAGTATGAGTTATTTAAACTTTCTTGACAACACAGAAGAAGATAAGCGGAGGGGCAAGCAAGTGTAGTATCGTCGTATAAAAGGACTATTATTCCAAAGATTGAGGAATTAATGATTACTTATAGTTCAATCAATTTTAAAATTTGAGTTGTAACCTAACGTTCGACAAACGTAAACCAAAAAATTTTCCATAAAATACGAATTTCAAATAATGGAAACTATAGATTTCATAAAACGAACATCTAATATCTGTATAGGTATATATAGTTATAACATTTTAGTTCAGACATTGATTGAGTTAACACTCACTCATATATCCTACATAAAATTCTATTCTGATATTATGGGCCGATTTGTTGGAATATTTCTTTGTCTTGGCATTCGTATATGTATCACTTTTTTAATATTGTCACTGTGATGAATGAGATCCGTTTTGCGTCTCCATTCCCATCTATCGAGTTCTTCTCTTCTTCTCTTTCTATCGAAATAACTAATGATGCAGCTAGCTGGGATCCACAATAACGCAGTAACTAAAACTACAGTACCAACGATATTGTCACGAAGGAAGAGGAGAACTTTGTTTATGTTGATATCTTCAATTATGTCCCAGAAACGTTCAACTACATCTTGCACTGTCTTTTCACAATGACCCTGTACGAAATTGTATAGTTTACTAAATTATTTCCTACACTACATCAAAATGCTTACGTTATTACAAAATCCTTGAATACAAGGTGTACCATCAGCTAAAATATCAGCAGAATCCACAGGTGAACATGTTTCATTGATATTTGATCTACAGCATCTCTTACATGCATTTTCAACTAAAAAGAAATGCAATTAGAAAATTTTAAAATAATTGAAAATTAAAAAAAAATAGATTAATATAAATAATGAGGTACTGGAGATATGGTCGTAGAAATTTTATCAAAGGTAGAAAAACATGTGGAGTGAGTTTAAGAAGAAGACATCAAGGCCATATTGATACCATGGGAATGTGCCTAGCTACACAGGAACGTTGTATTAAATACCCAGAACTAAGAAACACATTGAGATAATAATAAAATTGTTGCTATTGAGATAAAGCAGATGTAGCATGTGGATAGAGTGAATGATATACATGTCTCGAAATATTACAGGGTTTTGTCAAGTTGAGACTCTATAAGAACGTATTATGTAAATTTGTGATTATAATGAGTACTCCCAAGCTAAGCTATCAATTAACAAGCAACAAACATCTGAACACACTGTTTACACCAACACTTACCATAACTCTGTAAACAGTTTACCTTCAGTCTCTGAAGATGATAACTTGGTTAACGAAACGCGCGTTAGACAGTGTAATTATGAGTGGTGGATAAAATATCACCAACGGTTCCAGAAATTCCAACTTAGTAAGGAACAAACAGTTGGATTTTAATAGAAAATGTTGATTTTAAGGTACGTGTCAATCTGAGACAAAACAGACTCGAAAGTAGTCTCGAGTTCGCGGATGTATAGGGGGCTGAGAGCAGTATCAGAAACAATTCCGGACAGGTCTCCAAGAGTGCACCGATCACAGATGGACACGCATATCTCCACTCTTGGTGGTCTCTAGTCATGTTGGAAGAATTTCAGAAGTCTAAGAGACTTAAGTGTTGTCGTGATGTCATGGAGTTGATTCATCTTTATGAGCAGCATGAGTTTCTATGGAATGATAAAGTTTATAAATTGTTGTGCATCTTCTAACTTCAGCTCATTTACGAGTGCGGAACACGCTCCTAATTCATTTCTTCTATCCACCCATTTCCTCACCCAACAGTTCCTTTTTTCACTGTCCGTTTTTGGACAATTTTGTATGCCACAATAAAAGGAAACGCCTAAGGTGATTCCATTTACATGAATAAAATAATTTATACTAAACTTATCACTATGAGTGGAGTCTCATACAATGGAAAAATGAAGAACTTATTTGAGTTGAAATAGTAGTGATATTCCGCTATCATAGAACCTAATAATGATAATTTACTTACTTATATCGCACATGCAACTTTGCATACCCTGTGTTTCACAGAAAGGTATACATTTCCCATTTTTACACTTGCCTCTCTCCTGGCAGTCCGTACCATCTGACATTGGAGGACTTTTAGGGCAATCCGCTTGTTGTCCAGTACATAAAGATTCTTGCTCGCAAGTAGCATACTGTGCATCTCTACATTTAGCTCCGTTTCGCATGAACTGACAGTTTTGACAACATGGCGAGTTTTTATCACTAAAATACAAATTGGGATCCAATTTTTTTTTAAGGGTAAAAGATATTTTTAATACCTGCACATCGCTTTCGGTCTCAATTTACAATCTTTGTCGCAACACACATCATTATCTTCTGTACCAAGAAGACCTGCATCGCATTCTTCATCACCTTCGACTCGTAAATTACCACAAAAGCTTTCTTCAGGTTCTGAAAAGCATCTTCCGGATTTTGCCTGTAACACTTTTCTGATGGATCTCAAGCTGCAAGGTGAAAATCTCTAAAACAAATACGGATCTCGTTTTAGTTCGTCCAAATAATAAAAAACCAGAAAAGAATTTAGTAAATTAAAAATTAATTTACCTTATTATTGACATCATAGCCGCTAACACTATAGGTATACATGAGATAGGAACCGCCCTGACTAGCACTTGGAGAACATTCTGGAATATCGGGATCATGTTCTGAACCCCAGTTGTGTCCAAACTCGTGAGCTGTCACTAAATCTGCTTCTCTGGTAATCACTCTTTGTCCATAATGATTTCTACTAGAGCTCAGACCAGAATTCAAGTATAACGTGTATCCATTTTTAAAATATTCTACAAAAATATTTCAAAATAAAAACTGGAGTATTATAAGTTTTATGCGAGGAATGCAAACACATAATATTTAAGCAAACAAATATTGTGCCACATTAAAGAAAGAAAAATATAGAAAAAATAAATATGAGGACATAAGGGGGCAAAATTAGAAAAAGAAAATTTTATTGCTTCATGAACATAATCAAAATGCCAATACTGTGTTGACAAATTTTTCCAAACAAAAGATAATACAAAACTATAAATTAATTATAGATAAATAAATAATCTGCTCTTCCAAAGTTGAGGAATTTCATAAATACTGGATTTATATTAAAAATTATCAACTGTTTCTGTCACTCTAATTTTGTCTGTACTATAGTGAAAACAGGAATAGGTTGAGTTATGCCCTTATGTCTTTTCGTTATTACCCCTAAATAGTATTTCCGAAAAGCCATAAGGTCACAACACGTATATATCGATCTAAATATTGGTTATCCAGACATGAGTAAGTCCACAAAGGCATAAATCAAGCATCAGATTTTTTAATACCTTAGACACATAACTATAGTTATAAAAAAGTTCGGTGCTGTTACTAAGGAACAGCTTATGATGTTCCAAAACGACGTACATGGCAGAAAGCAATAATTTCCCTTAATACCTTATAAATAAACATACTGCAAATACGTAACAATACCATCGGAACTTATTTTTTGCTTTGTAGTAGTAAATAGAATGCTGAGCTGGGACAGATGTATGGCAAGTCATATGGTGGTGTTCATCCGGGGGGCGCGTTTGAGTTAGCTGGGACACGTGAAGAGGATGCCTTCTGATCGTTATCCGCAATTCCTGAAGGACGGCGACCGAGACGAAGACCGTGCCTTTGCTAGATGAAGGTCGTTGAGGTGGACCTCATCTAGCTAAGGGTTCGACGTTGAACGTACCATGGTCAGGACAGAAAAAATTGTTGAGAAGGTCCTAGTTCTCAAAAAACCGTAGCGCCGGTTAAAGAAGAAGAAGTAGTAAATAGAAGAATATACGAAAATTTTTGATTCTTTAAATCTTTCGTTGAAACTCCCACAAGTGGACCCACAAGGAAAAATATTGATGGAGCACCAGAAAGTAGCAAAAAGAGCTTATTGATGCAAATAAGCAATTAGCAGATTCTTTATTAGTGGTGACACTTTAACAATTTGTAGTCAAGCTTTTTATACAAGATATCTTTGGACAATTAATTATACTATACATGACTGCAAGACTAAGGAAGGTACGTGTTTCATGTGAAACGAGGCACGTGGAGGAAATTAAATTATGTCTTTATGATTATTTAAAAGTCTTGACCGTAATAAGAGTGTCCACATTTTCAACAAATTCATAGTACTGGGATATTGAGTGCGATCACGACTACTCCACTATTGAGAGGACAGAAAAGGGGGTAATACATAATCATTATTATGATTATTAACAATTGGTACGATCAGCTGGACGAAAAAAAAAGCAGTTTCGTGTCGTAGGAATGACTTTCGGAAAAAAATAGAATACACAGAAAGATAAATTTCTAGCCTAAAGTACTGTGGTTTTATTATATTGTTGAATATAAGGCAACATTGGAAAAAATAGGACGATTTCAAAACAATGTTGTTCAAACGTTTGGAAAAATGTGCAAACAGCGAGATTTTAGGACCAAAATATTGTTGCAATCAAGTTCCAACTCTTTGCACCAGTGTATTGAAATATTTGCAGCAGAAATAGCTTCGTCACAGCTGACAGAATGTTTAGCAGTGCGAAGCTTCTCTAATGTTTCAAATTCATTAGATGTGATTTCTTTTACTTTCTCTTCATCTGTTCAAATTATCATCTATAATCCATTTTCTAAGGTCTTCTGAAGTTTCTGAACATTCTCTTTTTCGTTATCATTTTGTTTGAGCATTGGATTTCCTGACCAAATATTTTTCTAGGATTTAATTAGAGTTGACCGTTTTACTTGTTGCCTTGCAAATGCTGCATTGATAACCTCGTCTTTAATGCTAAATTTCTTTCAAAGTTACGTGATATATGCGTCTGGTTGGCACACAATATCCATCAGTAAACGCTTTTTATAATGCGCCTTTAATGTCTAGATGACATTCTGATCCATTGGTTGTATAAGAGCCGTTGAGCTTTTCGGCAAATACATAACCTAGAAAGTTTGAAACAATAAAAAAAGTCCCTTCATCCAAAGAAAAATTACCTCTACGTAGCCATTTTTTGTTTAAGTCAACCATATTGGGATGTCCAAGAAGTAAAACCCATAAACTTTTTGTTATGGCTTAGAATATTTTATTTTAAGCAGTCTACTGAAAAGTACCATTTTAGAGTTGTCATATTTTAGTAGAGCCAGTGATATGTTTCTTTATTTATCTGTTAGTTTTTGTATTTGAAAGTTGATAATTTTCTAAATTGAAGTCAATTGTTTTTAAATGTATTCTACACTAGTTCACTGTGATTGAAAATTCAGATTTTTGTAACTAATAGGATAACATGATGACCAAAAACTGTAACTTGTTAAAACACCATTTTAGAATTTAAGAACTTCCTCAATTTTTGTGGGGCAGTTTAAGTAGATAATATATATGAACTGTGCAATTTTAATCCCAAACACAAAAAAATATAACCAATATTAGTAAGGCATTTGTTAGAAAGCACCAATAAATACCTGGGGTGCAAATACCACCCACGGAATTGCGTCTAGGAGACCCAACATAAGCCAAGCCCAATATACCACCTTCGAACTTGAGATCAGTAAAGAGGTGGGCTAAGCAGAAATCTTTATGAGTGTATTCTCTGCTGAATACCTAACCATCAAATAAATAAGTTAGACACTACAAATATACATAATATGCTGCTATTTTATGGATATTCAGTCAAACTCACATACTTTTAAATACTACCACAACCAGAGGAGAGTTACATTAAAGCAAAATTAATAATAATTTGTACCAATATGAATAACTACATATTTTTGTCATAATGTAGCAAAATTACTGACGAACAACTTTGGTTTCGATATATAATTAATTTATGTTTTTAAATCGTCTGGATTTTAGGTCTCTTCTGTCTATTAATAATTTTTGAATGATCAAAATATGATATTGACACAAACAATTTGCTTATTTATATTAATCAATAGATCTTGAATACGAATATCAAAATGGAAGTTTATTTTTTCTTTAGTTTTTGTGTCGCTGTCTACATAGGGCAGACACCTCAGTATTTAGAAAATAGACTAAAAGGTCATCAATACATTTATTTATTTAGATTTAAAAATTATTGGAACGGAAACTAATACACGAAAAAGAAAATTTTTAGTAATGAAATAATGAAAAAGTGAATTACTATTTTCAGTTTACTTTTATTTTGATATTCATGATGTAGGTGATCTATTTATTAATATAAATAAGCAAATATTCGGTGTACATATCATATTTTGATAAAGACAAAAAGTAGTTGAAACGTCAAAATTTCAAAAATTATTAAAAGAAACTAATTTTATAAGAGAAGAGACCTAAAACCAAGACGATTTAAAAACATAAACATATAAAAGGTCTAAGAAATAAGAAATTAGAGAAATATATATAATTGATTTGAGTCATCAAATAGGTACATTTATACAAATTTATATTACAAAGCTTAGAATAGATAAAACATAAAAAATAATAACCCTTGCTACAAACGCCTCCTCGGGTATTCAGTCTAGGAGATGCAATGTATGCCAAACCGAGCACAACAGAATTGCTACTTCTAAACGTTTGATGTGTAAATAAATGTGCCAAACAGAAATTAACATTTTCTTGATTTCTGGAGAAAGCCTAGGAAAAAATAAAAAAAAATTATAATATAAAAAGCATTTTTCTGTTGAATGCCTAATATCGTGTACAAATTTTATATATCATTTATATAAGTTATGAGCAGTTACCTGTAAAATTGATTGAATGATTACAGGCAGTTTAAAAGGTTGAAAGCAGACTCACAACAATGAAATTTAAATTTATTTCATTATATAGAATAGTTGCAAATATATAAGTAAATAAAAAACATACAAATTCACTTTATATTCTCAGGATTGACCTCCCAAGAAGTTGGCATCGCACTTTGGAGTACAAAAATTTTTAGAGGTTGGTTCAAGTTGTTCTAAGTTTGTTCCAAAAGCTAGAACACCTCATAATAGGTATTTATCAAAATTAAGGTGGCGACGGCATATTTTTTTACCTATAAATCAAGCACAATAGGACGGCTGCTGGCCAACCCGGTGTTCATGAGCCTGTAAAGTAAGTCTTGAAAACACTGCTTCAGGTGTGACTATGTTCGAAAGCTCGGCAGAGCATATATCATGGTACTATTGGTAGAACAGAGTCAGGTCAGCGACCTTTTTCCTATGCTCTAAGCTGTCCAAGTGTCTGGTCAATTCTGTATTGAATCGAGCATCCTAAGGGTATGGTTGAGAACCGAGATACAAATGTGCAAGCAATAATGAAAAGTTAGACGAATCTGGGCCTTTTAGAGAATTACAAACTGTTGCGGAGTATATAGTTTTTTCGTCTTAAAGAGGAAAGAGAAAAATATAATCGTTATTTTTTGCAAAATTTATGAACAAATTTTTATGTTGACATTACAAACTGGAACAGTATACAACAAACCTAAAACAATACAAAACAACTCTCAGAATTAATATACCTTAAAAATACGGAGCTAGGATAAGAATCGTTTTTATTTTTCAATTTTTTAAACAGTTTCATTCTCAGCTCTATGGCGTTTTGGAACAAAGCAGAACCAACTTAGAACAACTATAAAAATTTTTGTACCTCCAAAGTTTGGTGCCAACTTCTTGGTGGTTTTTGGTTGTCGTTATCATGATTATCGATGAACATTTCTATTTGCTATTCTGAAGTATTGTCACCTTTGGAAACTCTATTTAGTTAATATATTTCCGAATGTTGGTATACCATTAATGGCTGTAGTCAATTTGGTTATTATGTGGTGAACAGCTTTCAAACCAGTATTTAATAAAAGCATGCAAAGCATAATACAAAAATATTTATAAAAAACTGTTAAACAAGTAAAAACAGTTAAGTTACATAGAAAGGCATAAGGCATAAGATAATTGTATTTATTCGTGCTAAACTTATATTATTGAAATAAATAAAAATCATGCTGTCATATATTTGTAACATAAACAGTCTATTATCATAAATATATATGATCTATTCAATCCAATATATATATATATATATATATATATATATATATATATATATATATATATATATATATATATATATATATATATATATATATATTAATGCATCTAAATGTTCTTGATTTTTTAGGTCTCTTCTGTTTCAAAATTAGTTTTTTTTGATAGTTTTTAAAAGAAAGATAACTTTTGACGTTTCAACTTTTCTTTAAGTCTTATCTTTATTAAAAAAAAAACTAATTTTGAAACAGAAGAGACCTAAAATCAAAAACATTTATATGCATTAATATATCAAAAGGTCTAAGAAATAAGAAATTGAAGAAATATATATTTAAAATGGATTGAATAGATAATTTATAACTCATTCAGTCATTATTTTGCGTAAGTTTGAAATTGAAAAATAATACAAGCAAAAATTGTGTATTTTAGAGTACTTTTTGGATACAAAACAATTTGTAAGGTTATGATATCACTAATACTTTGATCTTTGAATTCTTTACAGTAACAGCCACCCAAAACTTTTTCTATTATATTTAATTTACCTCTAGCAAGTTCCTAACGTCCCATTTTTCTCTAACCATATTGTAATGAGCTTCCCCAGATTTAATTCTTGTGGGATCACTGTGAACTACTATTTTTTTGATAACAAATCCCATACCTTTGAAACCATCTACTTCTTGTCTGTCTTGCCAACTGGTGTCATTATAGATCTTATGAACACGATCTATTAAACTTATCTGAAAATAAGACCCTAGATATGAGGTTATATACAAGGCTATATATTCTATTTAGAATTGTAGCCCACTAAAATTGAGTTCTTTTAGCTCTGTATTTTGTGTGAGGTTAGCTAATATTCCATCACTACAGTTTAATACATGTTTTTACAGCGTCAACTATTGTTCTCTATTCATTTCTGTCCTGAATTTGGATTTTATAGTGTTTACTATATCCCCATTTCAGGGGCGAACCCAGAGAGAGGCGACAGAGGAGATGCCCTCCCCCCAAGCTAACCATCCCGGTACAGAAAAAAAATGAAAATAATCAACCTCAACTGAAACTAATATAAGTTTATTGATAATATGAATAATATATGATATGAACAAGTATTACTATTTCATAAAATGTATCCAGAGCTGAGCAGGACTAGAGCACTTAAAGTATCATAAATATTTCATAAGATCGAAAAAGCTATAAATGATAGAAAACATCTAAATAATTTGAGTCAAATTTATAGCTCTATTTTGTAAATTCTAATAAATTTAATTGATTACCGCTATATATTTGAGATGTGGGAATCAAAGAAAAAATTAATTTTTTCTTATTGTAACAAAGTTCTAAGTTGATTTTATCCTTATTTTAATATTCATGATGAAGGTGATCTATAGATCAATATAAATAAGTAAATTGTCAGGGTCAATATCATATTTTCAGAAAGACTTAAAGAAAGTCGAATCGTCAAAATTTATCTTTCTTTTAAAAACTATAAAAAAAACTAACTTTAAAACAAAGAGACCTAAAATCAAGAACATTTAGATGCATTAATATATCCAAAGGTCTAAGAAATAAGAAACTTTACCATTTCTGGTTTGTGAACTTCCCTTTTTCTTTTAATTTCCATACATTTTATCCTGAGTTTTTTAACCCTCTCTTTCTTGTCTCCCTAACATTTCTTTCTAAAATGCCTTTAAGACCTTTTCAGTATCTTACTAGTTAAATTATCAACATATACTATTATTTGTCTTGATTTATTAATACTTCCATTGATATTGCATGCCCTTATTATGCAATCCACTGCAATATTAAACTATACCTCCAAGAGTTCATCACCCCAGCATTTATTTCAAATTCAAATGACATATTTGACATAAATAAAATTGTAAAACTAACTTAAAACTATAACAGTACAAAGTTTATGTAATTTTACAATGTTATTGTTGCAAAATCGCTCACTGGTATCGATCATAAAGTTGGTGGCTTTATATTAGTTTGATAAGCTGATTACATTATGTTGTGACTGTTTTTATGGGGGACGATTTCTAAGAAGGCCTTTTTATATGTTAATGGCATTCTAGAGATTTTAGAGTCTGATTTATCTATATACTGAATATGAACACTTTGGGATAAAAAGTACACCACACTGAATTTGAATAAGTGTGTCAAAAATTAGATAAGTGTTTAGTCATGAGTGTTAGTGGATAGTTTAGTGAATAAATAAATTCTGTGTGTATGAACTGTTTAAATAAATAAAAAGAACATTTTTTGATAAAATATTGAAGAAGACAAATGTGGTATGGTGATCCTTATAAAGTACTTACCAAATAATTAATTGTAGTCTTGGTATTACTGCCCCCCATTTCCTGAAAAAACCTGTAGTCAGCCACCAACAGTAAGGGACACCTAGTTTTTGTAGGTGTATACTCATACTGATCAATTTGTCTCTTTTGTCTTTCATGTATTTCATCTACCTCATCATCTCCTTCCAGTTCAGCACCTTCTTTAATATAATCACATACTTTTGGTCTTGATGCATCAGGAGGTAAATTTTCAGGTTCCCAACTAAATTTGATGTCAGATTGTTTGTAAATAATCATTGTACGGTTATCTGCATTAGGTAAATGTCTCCAAGAGGGCTCAACATGGTATGTTTCCTCTGGTAAATGGATACTACCAGTCAATACCCCATCTTCCATATGCACATTAACATGAGAATTTGTTTCACCAAACAACCTTCCATGATAAAAATCATCATGGTCTATGAATATAATATTGGATGAAGTTTAATATCACAAAATCAATTAATTACATGCTTACTAATATGAACAGTAGTTTCCTTTCCATCTCCATCTACTGCATATGCCTTAAAATTAGAATGTAAAATATCCCTTTTTGGTGATAAAATTAGCCTGAAGTCCCTACCATGGGTTCTCAGATTAACTTCTTTAATGTGGTTAAAAGGGTGTGTACCTTCATTTAATCCTCTTTTAACTATTTTATGATTAAGTTCATCGGCATGGACTGTTTCAAAATATTTCAAATTTTTATTTAATGAACCTTAAAAAAAATATTTGATATAAATTAGATACTTACGTAAAATAAAGTATATACCTTCTGTATTGCTTAAAATTACAGATAACAAACTAAAATTAATACAGATATAACAGCCAGGTTTCATTTTAATGAATTCTAAAATTGGTTTTAAATATGTGTTTTCTAGTTAATTTCTAATGTTTAAAATTAAGAATTGGAAACATTTTTAAAATATCAAGTTTATAAACTATCACAAAATATTCGATTGATTCTTCTTCTATTTTTTAATTTCTTTTAGGATAAATCTAACTACATGCAGTACATTTATAATGCAGTCAATGTCTTAAACTACACTTTCAAAAATAATACGGCTCTTTAATTACGTAAAAATGCATTATATTTAGAAAATAGCATTAAAAATTGATTAAATTATTTTTTTTAAAATTATATTTATAAATTTTGTATATATTTGGGAATATATAGTTAGTCTGTCGTCCAAAAGAAGATTGAAACCGCCTGACGTGTCCTCACTTGAATTTGACATTTTACGGCATGCGTGATTGGTGTCGGCGAAAAGAATTATCGTTTTAAAAAATGAATGGTAATTTTTGTATGAAAACCGCAAGTGTTCATTTTTTAATTTTGTTAACATTTTTCGTAAGGGAGATATTTTCATCGGAAGTTCCTAGACCAAGGGGAGTGTCACTTTCTCGTGCCTCTTTATATCCGCCAGATACAGACTTCATTTGCTTTGATGGAAGTAAAACTATTCCGTTTATAAGAATAAATGACGATTATTGCGACTGTTTAGATGCTAGCGATGAACCGGGGACATCTGCTTGTCCGAACGGATTATTCCACTGTACAAATGCTGGTCATAGGCCCTTAAATATACCTTCAAATAGGGTTAATGATGGAATTTGTGATTGCTGTGATGGTACTGATGAATATGCGACCGAAACTTCGTGCCAGAATAATTGTATCGAATTAGGAAGAAGTGCAAGGGAAGCTGCTCAAAAAAAGGCTGACTTAATCAAAGCAGGAAAACAGATAAGGGCCGAAATGGGACAAAAAGGTAATGATAATATGTCAATAGATTTGTTATTGTGTATAAAATTAAAGATTTAAATAAATACATCGTCAAGTATTATCCTAGTATAATACACAAATAGGTATTGATAAAAAATTGGTGTTACCAATACTAAATATAAAGAATATGGTTTCAGTTTTTATTTTTTGAAGGTGTTCAATTGAAACAAGAAAAACAAATGAAACTCGCAGATCTTAAAAAGAACAGAGACGAGGCGGAAAAATTAAAATTAGAAAAGGAAGCTTTAAAAAAAGAAATTGAAAGTTTGGAAGATAAAGCTTTGGAGTACTATAGGAAACTTGAAGATGAAGCTAAAATTATGAAAAAAGAAGAGGAATCTGCCTCTCAGAGAGCTGAAGCCATAGAAACTTTCAATAAGTTTGATTCAAATCAAGATGGATGGCTAGAAATTTCTGAAGTAAAAGTTAGCACATCATTTGATCGAGATGGTAATGGTGAAGGTAATATTTGTAATTATATTGGGGTGAATTTATACACAATGTTTCTCACTTATTTATTTTATTTAAACACACTAGAAACCATAAACTAAGCAATAAACTACTCTCTATTTATAATAATTATCCACTAATTCTTAACTATTCACTAACTTATTTGAATTCACCAGTTGCTTTTTACTATTTTGCTCTGTTCACTAGGACTTTCAATGATTTCCTTGCTGATATATTAGCTTCTATTTATACAATAATAATTTCTCGATAATTCGGTTCTAGAAAGTAAACAAAAAAATAAAAAGACTTTTCTAGCCCCTGCATGGACGATCGCGACATATTCAGAAGGTTGGGAATTGTGAGGAACAAATTTGAATTGATAATTTTCATAAACTTTCTTTGTTTTAGAACTTGTTAATTGACTAAAAACTTACAATTTCATTATATTTTTTTTGTTCATTCCAAAGTTTACACAAATTAAAAAAATACAAATCAATTTTGATTGTTCAAATAAGGGTAAAAAAATTAACATATATGGAAACAAAATTGTAAACAAATTGCAGGGGATGAAACTTAGGCACTCAATTTTACAAGGCATTCCTAACAGCCAACCCTAATATGCTCCATACACAACCAACTTTTACAAATTTTGCAAAAATTACCTGTTGCAATTTCCCTTTTTGCCTGGAAGGGGATCTGGAGCATCTTCTTCAGCAATACCAGCAAGTCCCCTAGCTGAAGCTATCTTCTGTTATCAACATTAATATTATCATTTCAGTGCACAGAGGAAACAAGAAGAACATTTCTTCCTGTTTTAGGAATATATGTTTTCACTGAATGCAAATAATGAGAAGTACATTTGCCATTTTCCCTTTAATGTAAATTGGGGGTAGGTTCACTGAACAACGCTCAGACGTTGGCACACATCTTACAAACTTGGATATGTTAATGTTAATTATTTTTACCATTCGATTTTACCATTTCATGAGTCTTAAAAGTCTTAAAGATACTATAAATATGAGAGTTTAACTAAGAATTATGTAAGAATTTATGGATTTTTGTTTTGACATGAATTGGTAGACTACACCCATGGAATGGAGAGCTAGAAATTGATTTTATGAAAACAAATCGCCTCTATAAAAAACAGTATGAAAGGTTTTCGCTTTATTTCCAAGAATTTTGTACCTTTTGTGAATAATCAAACAGCACCGGCTTCACGGTCTATGTTGGGTACAAGTTCGTAATAATAATATGTTCAAAACTATTGAAATTTTATTATGTCTATAATTAAGCTTAATTTTGATTATTGTTATAGTGTCTGATGAAGAAGCAAAATTTTACCTAAATTTTCAAGAATCTGTAGATTTAGATACATTTGTCAAAACATGTTGGAAAACTCTCAGGCCAGTTATCTTCAGAGAAGGTGCTGAAAAAACTCCAGAGAAAAAAGATGATGAAAATTTAGAAGAAGAAGATGAAATGCAAGATGATCAAGAACTCGAAGAAGAAAGTGAAGGTAATAAAAATCTTTCCTATTCTTCAATACACAATCTATGGTAAAATTCCTGCAGCATGGTGACACTGGTTTCAGATATTGTGACAGTCTGCAGACTATTTTTTTACTTGAAGATATGTGTTTCAAAAACAATAATAAAAAATCCCAATTTTAGGTACAAAAGTTTGAACTCTAGAAAGTAAAAAAAACAAAATCTGAAAAAATAAGCATGATTATAACTATGCACATAATGCCCACAGAGTACTATATTAATCTGTGGTAATTGCCATTGCTGATACCAATAACCAGTGCAATACTCTCCTTCCCTTCCTGGGAAGGGCCCCATGGGGAAGGGGAAAGTTATTTGATTAAATCAAAAATAAGTCTTTGTAGCCTTTATTTTCTCATGTGCTTAATGTTTAATAATATTGTTTCTCTGTTTGGATAAGTAATAATTTCTTGTCATTTTTGAACTAATTATTTCAGATCATGATTATGAAGATGAAGAACAAGAATCACAAGAACCAGAACAAGCAACTGAGGCACCACCAACCATCAAATATGATGATGAAACCCAACAGCTTGTAGAAAGAGCAACAGCTGCCAGAAATGAATATGAAGAAGCTAGGAAATTAGTAAATGATATAGACAGGGAAATTAAAAAGATTGAAGAATACCTTGGAAAAGATTTTGGAACAGATGAGGAGTTTGCTGCTTTAGAAGGACAATGTTTTGATTATGAAGATCACGAGTACATTTATAAACTTTGTCTGTTTGACAAAACTACTCAGCAGCCCAAGTCAGGAGGCTCTAATGTTAGATTAGGTTTCTGGGGACATTGGTCGGGTCCTGAACATAATAAATATGAACAAATGACTTTTGAAAGTGGTCAAAGTTGTTGGAACGGACCTAAGAGGACCACAGTAGTTAGAGTTACCTGTGGAAGTGACAACCAAGTTCTTAGTGTATCTGAACCTAATAGGTGTGAATACTTTTTTGAGTTTGTTACACCTGCAGCTTGTCAGGAGGCTCCTGTTGTAGAAAATGAAGATTTACATGATGAGTTGTGAGGAAAAATTAAATATTTTGTATAAAGATTTGAAATATGTTACTGGAATTTCACCATTCCTGATATTTCATTGTGATTATGTAGGTAAAGGTAAAGTGAAATCGTTTTTTTTGTGTCTGTAATAATTTTATTTCAGCTACCACTCATTTTTCATTGAAATGTTAAATTTGTACTACAGATTAAGGTACCCAATTAATTTATTATTGTACAAAAGATTTGAGACCTAAATGTAAAATTTTTGTCCAAAGTTTATAAGACTTTTATATATAATAATGCATGTTAACAGCATACTAGTTGAATTTTTGTTATAAAGTGTAAATTACCATTGAATAAAATATATTTATAAATATATTGACTGATTGTATTTTATTCACAATCCCTAGATTCTTCTGTTCACTGCTGAAAGGAGGTTTATAGTTGACAATAAACATAAATTGGTATCATGTTGTTATTTATTATAGAGTCAATAATCGTTATCTTATCAAGACGCGTAATCAGAGGCCCCTGAGGGGCTGTACCAGCAAATCGATTATAGCCGATATATAAAGGGCACAATCTAAGAATCTGCGAGCAATTGTTGATGCTTCCTGGTAAGTTTCGAAGCACATGATACAGTACAATAGAGAAGTTGAATGCATTACCAAAGGCTGAAATCACACGTTAATCTCATATTCCAACCATTGATGCAAGGAAGAGACGACGGAAGACAAACTGGCCAACAAACCTAACATGAGGTGTGAATTGTAAATTTTCATTGTTACCAAATAAACATTAATAAATCCCATGTGGTTTTATCCGATTCACTGGCTCATAGTGAAGCACATTTGCGTCAATTCCTGACTGCATTATATCATTTATTTTAATAATGGTTATAGAGCTAACAACAAAGAAAACTCAGTAAATCAAATGACAAACTAAACATAAAATCCATGATTTTTGGAATATAATAAAACTAGTAGAAATATATAAATAGCACTCTTGAAATTTTATTGCCAGTTTGTAGGTAGTAAATTAAGATGAAATACCATTAAACGAACTTTATATACCTATCAATGCTGCATTATTTGAAACTGTAGTTGACAAGATGAAGGTGTTATGAGAAGTAAGTGATACTATTTTTTCCTATTCATACTGTATTAAAAACCCTGTGTATATTAACGATGTATAAATCAAATTCTGCTTCTTCACCAAGATGGAAATATGGTAGTATGGGTGTTCAGTGGAAGAGAAATTATTTTAATAATATGACAATTAAATGAACATATTATATATTTTAAGATTTTCATAAATCAATTGATTTTTAAGTATTATTGATATTTTTCAAAATGTATTATTTATTAATAAAAATACTAAACCGATTCTGTGAAACTAGGTTTCTATTTTTAATGTTCAACTGATTGTTTTACAAAGTTTTTATCGGTTAGCTGCTGATAAAATATAATCTTGCATAATAATTGTATATCTTGAAAAACTTATTAGGTAGTACAAAACTATAGATAAAGATTCTAATACTTTGACTACCATAAAACGTATTCAAAAAGTTTTTTAATGAATAGGTGAAATCACAAAAGATCCAATGATTCTTCTTCTATTTATTTAGTTATTTCAGAACAAATCATAAATCAGATAAATGATACAATCAGTATTTTGAAGAATGTTTTTGAAATTTTAGTAAATACGTATATGTACATATATAATTTTAAGGACGTAATTTGACTATATTAACTAAGTTTGTTTGAAATTCCATGTGTGATTATTAATTTTCTTGAAACAGATTCTAATTGAAGAAGACTTCAACCACAAAACATACCTAAGGTATACCTAAGGTATGTTTTGTGACTTCAACTGTCTGACGTGTCATTAAATTTGACATTTTCCAGCATGCGTGATTGATGTTGGCAAAAAGAAGTACCGGTTAAAAATGAATTGTAGTTTTTGGAAAAATACAGCGTTTGCTAAAATTTTTATTGTGATATTTTTCGTGAGTGAAATACTCTCATCGGAAGTTCCTAGACCAAGGGGAGTATCTCTTTCTCGTGCCTCTTTATATCCTCCAGACAAAGACTTTACTTGCTTTGATGAAAGTAAAACTATACCGTTTACCAGAATAAATGATGATTATTGTGACTGTTTAGATGGTAGCGATGAACCGGGGACATCTGCTTGTCCAAACGGTTTATTTCACTGTACAAATGCTGGACATAGGCCATTAAATATACCTTCAAATAGGGTAAACGATGGAATTTGTGATTGCTGTGATGGTACTGATGAATATTCGACCAAAAGTTCATGCCAGAATAATTGTATCGAATTAGGAAGAAGTGCAAGGGAAGCAGCTCAAAGAAAAGCTGAATTAATCAAAGCAGGAAAACAGATAAGAGCAGAAATGGTACAAAAGGGTAAACATTTATATTGTGTCAAGTAGAGTAATTATATTTTCTTGAATTTACATTTAATAATTATATATATATCACTTTTTCTGAAAAGACGTTTTATCTATAATCATTTAAATAACAAGTTACTCCTTGTTACAATATGTTTACAAAGATATGAAATGAAATTTTCTAAGAATTTAAATTTATTATCAGTGGTGAAAATAAGTTGATAAAGTTTGTTTTCTTCACTTTAAATTGCTTTAGGTATCCAATTAAAACAAGAAAAACAAATTAAACTAACAGAACTTGGAAAGAACATGGAAGAAGCTGAAAAATTGAAAATAGAAAAGGAAGCTTTAAAAAAAGAAATTGAAAGTTTGGAAAATAAAGCTTTGGAATATTATAGGAAACTTGAAGATGAAGCTAAACTTAAGAAAGAAGAGGAGGAAGCTGCAGCACAGAGAGCTGAAGCCATAGAAACTTTTAATAAGTTTGATTCAAATCAGGACGGCTGGTTGGAAATTTCTGAAGTGAAAGTAAGGACTTCCTTTGATAGAGATGGAAATGGAGAAGGTAACATTTGTGACAAATTTGAATATATGCTAAGTTGAAAACTCAGCTAAAGTTTAAACATTGTTTTAGTATCTGATGAAGAAGCCAAATTTTACCTAAACTTTCAAGAATCTGTAGATTTGGATACATTTGTCAAAACTTGTTGGAAAACTCTCAGGCCAGTTGTTTTTAGAGAAGGTACTGAAAAAATTCCAGAGAAAAAGGATGAACTAGAAAATTCAGAAGTAGACGACATGCAAGATGAGGATCAAGAAATTGAAGAAGATGGTGAAGGTAATAAAAACCTTTATTTTTAATACATATATATTGAAATTATAAGATATATTATTTCAGGTCATGAGTATGATGATGAAGAACAAGAATCCCAAGAACCAGAACAGACTGAGGCACCACCAACAATCATATATGATGAAGAAACTCAACAACTTGTAGAAAAAGCAACAGCTGCCAGAAATGAGTATCAAGAAGCCAGCAAAATAGTAAATGAAATAGAAAGGGAAATTAAAGATATCGAAGAATATCTTGGAAAAGATTTTGGAACAGAAGAGGAGTTTGCTTCTTTAGAAGGGCAATGTTTTGATTATGAAGATCACGAGTATATTTATAAATTATGTCCATTTGATAAAACTATCCAGCAACCCAAGTCTGGAGCTTCTGATGTTAGATTAGGTGTTTGGGGATATTGGTCAGGTTCTAAACTTAACAAATATGAGAAAATGACTTTTGAGGGTGGTCAGAGTTGTTGGAATGGACCTCAGAGAACCACAGTAGTTACAGTTAACTGTGGAAGTGAAAACAAAGTTCTTAGTGTATCTGAGCCTAACAGGTGTGAATACTTTTTTGAGTTTGTCACACCTGCAGCTTGTTACGAGGCTCCTGTTGTAGAAAATGAAGATTTACATGATGAGTTGTGAGGAAAATTTGGTATAATGGGTTAATATCTATTTTCATTATTCTTGATATTGTCTGTAATATTTTCCTTCACAATTTATTTTATATGTTCAGTATTGTATACAAAAGTGAAATATTTTAATTTAGTTTGTGCGACCTATGTTATAATTTTAATTTAATATTTTTATTCAACTCTAATTTGGTACAATGTGTCCAATTATAGTTTGTTATTATTGTCCCAATGAAAATTTCTAGTTTAGTTCTTATTTGGTGAAGATATTGACCTGATTCAAGACTTTTTTCCAATATTTACAAGACTTTATATCAATATAAGTTTAGAGACTAATAGTCAAATTTTTGTTAAAAGATGTAAAATTATCATTGAATAAAATGTATGTTTATAAATAAATATACATTTTTATTTACAATCCTCAACTTCTCCTAATTCTTCACTTCTAAGATTGTAATAAATAAAACACCATATTGACACTTATTATTTTATTGATTGAGTACATCATTTAAATAATTCATTTTGGTTTTCTAGATACAAATTTCCCCTATACTTGTTACTATTATTGGTACCAGCATGAATAATTTATTTGATAACTGTATTTATGAGTTATTATTCCCACATCTTTGCGGTGGTGGTGATATTTTATGTCCAGACAGGACCACATCCTGAGCTGCAGTGTCAGCATTTGAAAAAACATTCTGGGTTTTTCTGTATTAAACTCAATCATATTGCTTCCAACCATCGCCAGAATGTGTTCAAGATCAGAATTGATGGTGGTGATTTGTTGCTATCTACGGACTTGGGTGTTAGCAGAGTTTATTGGGGCGATTGATTTGAACGAAGATACTAGTGTGCTATCATGGGCGAAGCTATAGATCGGGTTTGCAGTTTTGTTCATGTACTGGATAAAGAGATGTGACAAGATGCATTTCTAGAAAACACCAGCCGTTGATTTAAACCTTTTCTGAGGTGACCATAGTGACCTAGATTGGTCGGTCTTTGAAAAAGCTACTATGCTAGTCGATAAGTGAGGGTGACAAGCCATACAATCTTAATTTATTTCAAAAGTTGGCGTGCCAGAGTCTATCAAAAGCCTTCTAGTGCGATCCCCATATTTCTCTATAGCTTCAGTCCATATATTGGTGAAATAGTCCAGAAGATCCCCAGTTGATTTATGTTTACAGAAGCCGAATTGATACTTTACCACTTAAAAATTCTAAAACTGACTTATTTCCTCTTGGTAAGGTTCTAAGATATCTGTGTCTTTCATTTAGTATTTACATTTCTCCAGTACTCAAGTGACCTATTGGATTTTTTTAATGTAATAGTTTCGCATTAGGTCACTTTTATTCTCAATATGCCATATCGTTTTTATCTGTTCAAATGTATAGCGTTCTTCAAGGCAACTTTATTGCATTATATAGCAAACGTTTACAATTCTTAATATCAATTGGCTTTCCAAGTAACAATTTTTATAGGTGTCACTATCTGTTTCAATAATTGACACTTCTTTGAGGAATCAGGATGTACCTTAACGCACAGTTTGAACTGATGTCATTTATGTTCTTGTGATAGTTGTCACATCTTTGGGGGATAAAGATCATGCTACTTTTTCTACTGAAAACTACTGTTACTGTTCAATTAACACCCATGTTATTGTCCGCAAAATAGTTTTCCATTTTTTTCAGTGCAATTTAGAAAACAGATAAACTTTATCATTATCTTCTATTCTTTGTATTAATAAATGATGATAAAAGTATTTTAAATTTTTTATTTATTTCAGATTACATGGTTTTTTTAAAACAATTAAACGGTAATAAAATAATAAAAATCACAAACCTATATACATAAATCAATTTGTTGACAAACTTTATGTTTACAATATGTTTTGATGATACAGAATACTCAAAATGTTCCTAAACCTCTATCAACAAATTTCCATACTCCAGACATTTACAACTCATCGTGTCTGTTATTCTTCATTATATAATCATGTAAATCGTCTAAACTTCTAGAACCAGTGTATTCAGACATTTTCTCCCCGTCTTTATACAAGAATAAACTTGGGAACCCCTCAACTTCTTCATCGTTGCACAACTGTTTGTTAACATCTAAAGTACAGTCAATTTTGAGAATTTTAACGGAAGGATTATTAACGAACTTTTCTCTAAGATTATCCCAAGTAGGAGATAACCGTTTGCAATGTCCACACCAAGGGGCATAAAATTTTACAAAAGCAATTCCTGATTGGATGCTAGATTTGAAATCATCATTAGTGATTTCGCCAGATGGAAGCTGAGATTCAGTAGCTTCTGATGCCTGTTGTTTATCATGTTGTTCGGTACCCAGCATTTTATTAACATATTGTTTAAGTTCATGGTGACTTCTTTCACCTTGGTATTTGTCAATCTGAAAAAGAAATTTTTTCTGAATATAGATATTGGTTTCATGAAAGGATTAATAGATACAATATACACAATGATCTATTTTAAATAAAACAATTGCATGTTGTTGTGTTATGGACAGAATCAACAGCTTCATATGCTCTTCATTGACTTTAGGCAAGCATACGACACAGTTCGTAGATCAAGGTTCTATGAAGCAATATAATACTTAAAGATAAGCAAGGTAATGATAGATGGTTTAATAATAGAACAAGCTTTCAATGTAGATAGAGGATTAAGACTAGGTGATCCAATCTCGTTGTCATTATTAAAAATATTAGAAACCATTATGAGGAAAAGTCATATTAATACTACTGGAACTATTTATCAATAGAAACACCAATGTATTGTTAATGCAAACGATATAGCACTTTATCTAGATAAATATAAATACACAAGGTTCTAGCTAGGTTAGAAGTGAAAGCAAAGGAACATAGAGTACATAAAAATGAGCAAAAAATGAAATATATGGCAACGGAATGGAAGTAACAAAAACCAACAAGAAATTTTTTAATAATAGTGGATAATAGAAAAAAAATTCTGTTTTGAAGAGGTAACCCATTTTGAATATCTGGGGGATAACAATAACACGGAAATTCTAGTGGAGAAAAAATAATTCCATTCCGAAAAATAAATTGTATAGTTTGTTTTTCTCTAAATACTTGAAGTATGTAGTCATATTGATGAACATATTTGGTATAAACAAAGAAATTGTAATTCTCATTTTAAGAAACAAATTTTTTATCATTTTCTATTATTGGTTGCATTACAATATTTATCTTCTTTCCTCACACTAAAGCTATTTGGCTTGTTCTCTTTCCTCCTTTCATTTGGTATCCATTTCAGTATAATTTTTTTCCTTTCTACATGTTTATATAGTTATAAGGATATCCATTATTTCCTAAACTGGATTTTGTTCTGTAAACGCCCCTCAAAGTTTTAGTTTATGACTTAAAAAAAATATCAGAACCAAACCAGCGCTTAATATTCAAATTAACCCGTGCCTAAATCAGGATATATTTCCTATTTAAATAACATAAGTTTTTTGCACTTTTTACAGTTAATTTTTCCCACTGAAACAAATGAAGTTAAAAATAATTGAACAGCTATTTCTTGTAGGAAATTTATGTATTTATTTTATCACTTATCTGTGTGTATTTAGTTTGATTAAATAAAAATTATGGTGGAAATTTAAAAAAGTGATGAATTTAACAATGAATACAACTTTATCATTGAATAACTTTTAAACCATACAATCTATCAAAAAAGCATTCAAATCTTTATTGTAGAGCGTTAACTTCCCTAAAAGAAATAGTTGTTCAAGTATTTTTAGCTAAATTTGTTTCAGTGGAAAAATAAATTACAAAAATTCCATGTTATTTAAATGGAAAATGTATTATGATTAGGCATTGGTTAATGTGAATATTAAGGGCTGATTTGGGTCTGATACTTTTTAGGTCATAATCTAAAAATTTGAGGGGCGTTTATAGAACAAAATCAAATTTGGGAAATAACGGACACCCTAATAATTATATCATTTCAGACTTTATTACTCTAAGTATATTTTCAACTTGTGTCTATTTATCAATTTATCATCTACTTTATAATAGTTTTCATTTTTAAGAAAACTTTTGTTTGTGTTCAAAAAAGTTGCAATTAATAAAAGGATTGTTATTAGAAACTTAAAAAGCTAACGAATTATTATCAGCCCTAAAATAATGAATATTTTGATGCCAGTAAAACCAAAAACAATGTTTTCCTTGACTACCGTTGAAAAGAACAAAATCACAGGTTTAATTATTTGTTCATACTCACTTTTGCCCCATTTTCAATCCATAATAATGTGGGATATCCTTTCACTTCAAAATTATTACATATTGATCTATATTGAGTACAGTCTACTTTTCCAATGGTGATATCCTTTTCAAATTCAAGTGATTTAGCTAGTTGTTCCCAAGTGGGAGCCAATTTCTGAAAACAAGTAACAAAAGCTATAAATGGTAAAATACTACATTACGTATTTATTTGACAAATTAAAAGTTCATTTATTTATAATTGTAAAAGATCTAATTTGAAAATAATTTTTTTTTGCTCAGTAATTGTTCCTAAATTATAAATAGTCATAATCATATAGAACATATAAACAATTTTTAATGGTATTTATTTAAAAATAATCACCAGACAATATATTTCAAATGAATTTCACCCTAAAATGCTTAAATTTTTTCAATAACTACACTTTGTACCTTGATCGGTCCCATGGAAAAACAGTACCAAGAATGAATATAAATTTTAATAGAAATATATTTTTATAATTTGTTTTTTATTTTTTGATGTGTGGTAATCTTAGCGAACAGTGACAAAATAACTCCAAAAATTTTTAATGGCCGCGAAATTTATGAAGCACAAAGCTCAAGATCAAATAATTCCGTAATGTAAGAACTTACTTTATATTGAATTAATTGATTTATAATTATATAGAAGTTATAATAATTACCTAATAAAATGTAATTAAATTTTGGTTGCTTAAACATATTGAAGCTGCAACTAGTAGAAGCAGAAGCTTACCTAATTAGAATTGAGAAAATGTTAACATTTATAGAACATTATGGCAATTTGGCACACCAAAATAAGGGTTGGAGTAAATAGGGAAACATTGATTGTTTTAGTCGACATACTAATAAGAGCAATTTACAAATTTTATGTCACCCAAAGCAAGTACTGACTCTTGCTCAACAGCTGCAGTAAAAATCGTCACTCAAAATGTTCAAAGAAAGATAGAAAGAATTAACAAGGAAAAAGCACCCTCAAAAAATTATCAAATCAGGACAAAATACCGTAAAAGCTTTAACAAAAAATTTTCTTAAAACCAAGTTATAAAAGCAAACGGGGTCAAAGCACCATATAAAAAATAAAACAGAAATGACATCAAATGGTATTGAAAAATGTGTCCTGTTGAATATATAGAGGAACTATTTCACTCAGGAGATAATCCCGTCCAATAGTCAAATAACCATTAGAGCTCTAAGCTCCAATGTCATAAAATCCAAACTGGTTTTGAATGTCTGGATAAGCTAAATGAGCTAGACAAGAAGAATAAAGTTACCCTTCAATGGATTCTGGAGGAAACAAAACAATTGACAGACAAGCCCTTCATAGGAACTGAACCCTTTTGTGTCAACTACAGATCAATAGATAGAGTACGGAAAAGAAGGTAGATGGGGATAAAACCAGTAACTGACAATCTACAAGGGCCGAGGCATGAAACAATAACCAGAGAAGTTCTGCTAAATGTATCAACCTAGCAACCTATGAATATCAACAGGAGTCCTGTTGGGGCACTTTCGCCTCAATGGACACCTGAGGATGCTAGACTTAGCTATCTAAGCTTTCTCTAGAAAAAAATCATTTTCTTATAAAATATTCTGTAAATAGATAATATGAACTGTATTATGTATATACACTATTTGCCTACCAATTTCTCTGATAACATCAAATTGCAGTACAAAATAATAACAACTAGATTACTCTTTAAAAAGAATTTTTCTAAAAAATGTTTTTTAAACTGATGTTTTTTAATGAATACAGTAAGTTTTTTATATTAATTATAATAAAACAATATATATTGGCAAACAATAGGATTGGAACAATTAAAATAAATAAAAAACTTGTGAATACATTTTTATCTGCAAATACACATTTGTTTATATTTCTATGCAGTGCAGACATTGTTTTGGAATTAATTTTTAATGATTGTACCTTAAACAAATAAATATGCTTACATATAATTCAGAGTACAAACTTTATTTTAGGATTATTTTTAAATAATTTTTTATGGATTTTTGTTTCAAATAAATATGAGGATTACCTGACAATGTCCACACCATGGAGCATAAAATTTAATAAAATGTTTCCCAGTTTCAACATGTTTGTTGAAAGTATCTTCAGTAAGTTCAATTAAACCACCTACTGCTTGAGGTTCTTTAATTGTGGATTCCTCTGCATCAGATTCGTCGCCCTAAAAAACACATGTAAACATACTCTGAAAAATTTACAAATTCACTACAAAGTCTAAATACTTATTCATCCAAAATAATATAGAATCAAAAATGCATTTGAAGAGAAAAACCTACAAAGACTCTAGCTGGAAGTACATACCTATTTTATGTTCAAAGACTTTTGGTACATATAAGATAATGGTGAAGCAGAACAGCTTGCCCACAAGGAATTAATTTGTTAATTCAAGTCAGTTGAGTACAATGTAATTTTTTTTGTAAAAGTACTATTTTTTTGTGATTAAAATTACCAATTATTGTGTATGAATTCAAATTATAATACAAATCGAGTAATTTCCTTAGACAATTTAGAAATCTTACTATTAGGAGGTATAATTTTAGGATCTTTGAGTATAAATCTTATGTGGATAGTAATTATACGAAACTGTTTATTATTTCTCAAAAACAATCTTTGAAGATTTTGAAAAATTCTCAGTATTTTGATTTACTATGTTTTATTGAAGAGTTAAAAACAAATTGTGATGGAAACATTGGATATATAGAGAAGGCTACCCCATTTGTATTTATGCTTGAGTCTTAAACACTTATTTTTCTCTCTCTTATTTTTAAATAAATTTTTAATTGATATAAATTAACAATATAATTTTACCTAAAACATAATAGCTTGTCAGAGAAAGATAGTATGTATAGTAAGTTAAAAAAAATTATATGGTAAAATTACTAATTAAATTTTCTATTACTGCCTAGTAAATTTTATAAAACGTTTTGTGATTTTCTTAATCTAAATTGTATGTGGTTAGGTTAGTTTAATAAGTTGTTTTGTATTAAAACTTCCAAAACATTTTTGACTGACTGACATGTACAACTAATTCTTGTTACTTACATTTCTTGAATATAATGTAATAGAGTACTGAACAAATTTAAACAATTAATACCTAGAAATAGCTGCACGAACTACCTATATGAATGTATTATATGGAATTCCTATTTGTTTGAATTTCGACAAATAAATTATCTTTTCAGTATTTACAAGTACCTCTCTTAGTTGTTCATTTATGAAATTTGTTATTGAAGGCAAATCTCTTGTACCCTTAAACCGTACTCCTTCAGAATCCCCTACTTTATAAAATTTAAGAGTAGGATAACCAGTAATATCTTGTTCAGAACAAACTTCATTATCAGTTGTACAGTCAACTTTGGCAATTTTGATGTTGTTAGTCTCATCCTCATTTAACATTTCAGCTAATTGTTCCCATTTTGGAGCAAATTTCTGGCAATGTCCACACCTATCACGAAAAATTACAAGATTCAAAAGATTTTCGAAGAAAGTAAGGTTAAGTTTAGATAATTCAATAAAATTGATGTTAAACTATTTATTGGTGGTAAATATAAATGAAACTTCACTTACCAGGGAGCGTAGAACATTACAAAGTGGTTTTTCTTCCCGACTTCTTGTGAAAAATTTTCAGTAGTATATTTCACGGAATACAAATCTTCATGTGCTACACTTATTACTACTAGTGAAAATATTGATATTACAATTGGAAGACGCATGTTTAAAAATATACGATATGATTTAAATAATTATACTAATAAAGAACACTGTTTAAAGAAAATCCGACCCGGCGACTTTTATCAACAGAACTACAATGAAAATGAATTTATACTATAGCTTATCTACTGTTTGACAGTGACAGATCTTATCTTGGGTGCATTCCACTAAGTACTCACGGCGCTCACGTTCCACTTAGTTCAGAGCGTTATAATCGTAATTACAAGTAGAATTGATTTTCGAGGCATTTTGAGCGTTGAGATAAATATTAACGAATGGCATAACAGAAAAAATAAACCGAAAGCTTAACAGATTTACATTAAAGTAAAATCAAAATATCTTCTGCGGCGATAGTAAAATATTTGTTAGTGCGCTACAACATGCTTCAAAAGTACTTATAATTAGGACAGGGCAATTATCAAAAAATATAATCGATTATCGATTATATAAAATAATCGATTGTTTTCGATTAATCGAAAAAAATAAAAAATAGTCGATTTATCGAAAATAATCGATCATTCCAAAATAATCGATAAATCGGATATAATCGATTAATTGAAAATAATCAATTTTCGATTATTCGAAAATCGGAAATAAAGCTTCAAAAGAACGATTGCGGTTTGATTCCTACAAAAAACAAGATAAAGAGCGAGAATACCACTAGGAACATACAGAAGACATTATGGTTTGATTCCCCCCAAAAAAAAACAAACCGAATAATGAACCTACAGAAGATATTTGGAAGTAAGATTCTGATATTGAATTATGTTGAAATAATTATTCAGAAAATAAATTTTTTAATCGTTAAATTGATTATTATATTATTTGATTATTTTAACGATTGTACGAAAAATAGTGTGTATGCCATAGCCGCGAAACTTTTTAACGACCTCAAGATAATCTTGCCTCGGCCGCAAGCGGTCTCGGCGATAACTGTTCTTTCGGTACGTTAAAAATGTATTTTGCGGCCTAAGCATACAAATAACTATTTTTTACTTTATAATAAAGCTACTTAAAAACTCTCTTTTAAATTCAATTAAACTGTATCAAAACCATTATGCATTTTTGAGAATGAAAATAGGCAAGAAAAATTGTATTTTATAAAACCAAATTCTCACAGGATGTTGTCCACAATCTCTTTTGTATATTATTAATTAAAAGTGATAATTTGTCACTAACTCTTAATGGGCTTGTTTCAAAATAAACTCTTTAGTCTTAGATTTAGACTTGCAACTAAAAGCAAAACAAAAAATTATTATCTTGAAAGATGTTTGTTATAAATTTTTAGGAATGTTAACAAACGTTTTTTTCATAGTTAAAAAAACAAGCTGGTCAATATGATCTCCAGTTAGTGACGCTCTTAGGTCAGTTACTATTTGGCCTCCTTTGCTAAATACTCGCTCAGATGGAACACTGGACGCTTGAATACAGAGAAACTTTTTTGCACATTGGGAAAGAAAAGGAAATACATGTGCGTTATACTTCCACCATATCAGTGCATCTTCTTCAACATCAATGACTGGTATATTCATATATTGTTCGATTTAATTTTTAATTTTTACATTTAAACTCACAGCACTACTACCTTCAACAGTTTTCATAGATTTAAACATTGATGAAAGTCCGCTTTTCTTTTTTCCTGATGACGCAGCTCTATTCTCAGACACTGGAATTATTTCTAATTCGCTACTAAGTTGTAAGTAATATTATATCTTCAATTATCTGGTTTCCTGCAGAACTAAAAAAGGATCCTTTAAAACGTGGGACCATGAAGGTGGGAGTCTGTAATAGTTTATGAGTTTTCTCGTTGCTGTCATATATGTTTTTAAGTGTGTTTGTGAAGCCTTTTTAGTTCTACAATGTCTTCATCAATTTCAGTTTCATCGTATTCATCTACCAATGTTTTATTACCTAATTCCAAAGAAATAGGTAGAATGATAGATCCCGTTACATAATTTTCTCCAGACAGAGTTTCTGAAATGTTTTTAATTGGATTTAGTAATTCCAGGATAACATTCAGGAGTTTCAAATCGTCAGCGTTTAGTATCAGCTTTTTGTAATGTACTATGCGGTACTAGGCCGCAAAGGTTTCATCTTTCGCCGACAACTATATAAAATAAAATAAAAAACTCAGACGCGGGCCGCTGGAAACTATCTAACCTCAAAGGAAATAATGATATTTTCTATTTTTTTTAAGGTAAATGCCATTTGTAAAGAGCTTTTTAAGAATAATTTTTGTACCTAGTTAACTAAATAAGTTTAAATGTTCAATCAATATGTAGGTATTTGTATTTGGTTAAAGCGATTAATTAAAAGGGAGTGTGATCTTACTTAATTTTATGTAATTGATTAATATAATCAATAATTGTGATCCATTTAATACAATGTGGGCCAAAGAGATCGAAAACTCAAAACAAATATTTCTTGATTACGGCAGCTATAAAGTTGAAAAATAAAATTGTGATTTGATTTCCACCAAAATAAAACTAAACAATAGAAATATTTCTTATTATTCATTACTCAGGGAGAGGATTTTATTCTTAATAGGTAAGTTTCTGCAAGTATTGAGTTACAGGTTACAGGACCACAAAGAAGTGTGAAAATTTGAAAAATAATCAATCTTCGATAAATTGATTATTTTAGATTAACCGAATATTCGATTTTTTCGATTATTTGATAATTTTATATTTTCCGATTAATCTATATTAATATAAACTGATAATATTGCATACCGCATCAAATAACGAGATAGATTCTTATGGTTATAATCTGCGTTTGTTGAGCTTTGAAAATTTCGCTAATTCTTTCACCGCCCACTTTGACCCACCTCACGACAAGGGTCGTAGTAACGTTGGTCATGACGTCATGAGGGACGTTCTCGTGTCGACCCCAACGATCGTAGTCGCTATGTGGAACACCCAAAAGAGTATTTCAGGCGCGGTGAACGCTTAGTGGGATGCACCTTTTGATATTTAAACTTTTGTACTCTGCCATCTGTTGGTAATATGTTTTGACACGTATTCCTTTTTACCAAATATTTCCTTTGCAATTTTTTATATATTATATAGAATTGTTTGAATAATATATAAACAATTATTGAGGTGATGTATGTAGTGTATGACACAGATTTCTATGGTACATACCACAGAACAAACCATGTTTTGTGATGCATACATAGATTACAAATATACCTGGCTATATCTAGTTAATTTATGTTCTATCCTATGAGTACGTAGAAGCGTCAATAGTATATTTTTTATCTATGTTCCACAGTATTCTACACTAAGAAAACAAACATATGTTATCATATCATCTTTGGAAGTTTGAATGATAATACAGAAATTTTTTATTGAAAAAAACCAGAAATTAATAAAACCACATTTTATTTTTTACATATTTATTTACATACTAAATTAGGTGTATTAACAATTTATTTTGAACATTTATATTGTCTTTTGGTTCTACATTACAGAATATGTGGCACCATTGATAGTCAATATATGCCTTGATTAGATCACTCTAAATGTAGGTATCAGATATATTTTTTTGAAAAGATACGTATCTTGATATGATAAATAGCTAAATTATTTGAACAAAAATTTAGTTGTGTAAATTTATACTAATAAATTCTTGCTGTTAATTCAAGTACACAATCGAAAACAAAACTTCAGCTCTTTCAATATATGAAACATGACCCACAAGATAGCAGTATGTATAATGGGAAAGTTCATAGCGAGCTATATGACTAGAAAATAATTTTATAGCACACCTTTGACCTCTACAGGTAGTTGAGACCAAATAATGTTAAAAATTATCAATTGACTTAAAAATAGTATTTCATCTTTGTTATAGTATGTATGATATTCCAGAATGATATGTTTGTAAAATATGAAGGATAATAATGTATAAAATCACGTCAATTTTTACGTTTTAGGTTTATTGTGCAAATTTTCTATCTTCTATCTATCTTAGAGAATATTTACATACCAATAACATTATTAAAAGATCTTAATAAAAACAGTGAATTGATCAGTTTCCTAGGGTGAAATGATAATTATTCAGATTACATTGTATTGTGTTTTACTATCAAAAAGCCGACGTTTCGTTTTCGTTTACCCGCTAAATTCATCAACATTTTCAAGGAATCACTTACTCTTGTTGTTAGGACATTGTTGATTACATTTTTTTTGTTGATCAATTCGGGACATTTGCCTGTAGCAAATTTTTGTCAGTGTAGAAGGAACACAATATAAGAAACCTAATCTATTTATTTTCCTACATACTGATTACATTCTAAATAATACTGTCCACAAACCGAAATGATGAAAATACGCTTATTTCATACTATTTCTTATAACTAACCTAATGTAGATATTTTCTGTACCCTGTATAACGTGTAAATTAATTAGTTTGAGAGTTTTCTTAACTACCTATTCAATACCTGTTCATTTCTTTTATCTTTTGCTTTGGATCTGCACAAGTTCGCAAAATGGTTTCCTAGGCCGGTCCAGTCCAGCTACTATGAAATTTTAAAAATTCGGTGAATTTCCGCGGCGTCTCTCAAATATTTTTAAATAGCGGAGATGTTTATTTGTTTTTATTTTTTTTATCATCAGGCGGTTTATTTACAGTATTCCTTCTAAATAATTTCTAGTAAAGTCCATTTATTTATTTTGTTTCTGTTGTTCTAGAACTTTGTAGAATTCTACTTGTGGTATATAAATAAGTTTATGTAGCGCAGTTAGTAAAGTTTTAAATAAATAATCGGAGTAAAATGAACGAATTATTGGAAGAAATTATTAAATGATATTTAAAAGTAAATTAATATAAGTTAAGTATATTGTATAATGCGTTAATAAATTAAGGACTTAAGAGACATTAAGTCACCCCCCACGAATAGAAAAACGTTACAATACTAATAATGTACCCATATGAAGTCCCCGTTCAATTGCCTTAAATAAAGGTAGCGCCGTATTAGCAAATCTTAGTGCCAAAATTAGTGAGACAACCCGTTTTCTCATAATGAGATTATATTTTTTAACTCGACATACTTCAATTCATTTATCATTTATATATTCATGCCATTCTTTTTGTCTACACCAGCGCCATTCCTGAAGGTTTTTGCACTGTTATTTATTGTATACCGAAAGGTACTTTTCCCACTTTTCTCTCTCTACCCTCCATAGTTCGCGGTTCTGATTCTAAATTAGTTTAGGGAGTGATAGCATGCACACTTTCCAAACTGTCAGGTCGTTCAATTTTGAATTTTTAGTAACAGTTCCGTGATCACTGATTACATTTATCGCAAATCAACATACCGAATGGGTTCTTGGTTAAGCTTGCGCATCACAGCAATCCACACCGCTTTAAATGAACTTTCTTCCACTGTAGGCTATTAGTTTTGCTTACGTTCTAAGGTGCGTTCCACTTAGCGTTCATAAAGCCCGAAATTCTTTATTGGTTTGCTTTCACAAAGATCGCTTTCTTGAATATGTGGATTGAGGCAACAGAAAGTGTTGATTGGGCTCCACCTAATGGAATGTTATCTGCTCTGTTCACTTTGAAGAATGTAGTACAAAGTTCAAATATGTAATTTTGAAAACTAGATGCTTGCCCGACTTTGTCAATTTGTCTGAGGTTAGCATGAATATTGTTAACAATTTTAAATTAGCATCAGTGCACTGATATAACTTAAATTTATGTGGAGTAAAAATGTCAATGTCTTCTTCTTTTTCTTCTTCTTCCTACTCCATTTTAAGCAGATTGCCTGTTCATTCTTCGCAGCATGCCTATTGCCTCATTCGCGCTTTCTTCTCAGTACTCATTCGTTAATATTTACCACTCTGCATTCTTGTCTAATGTCGTCGCTACGTTCCCTGTCTAGCAGCGTTTTTTTCAGTAATTTTTAGTAGGACTTTCATTTTGCCGAGTTTCTGCTGTGTACGTCATTATGGGTCTGATTACAGTTTTGTAGGTCTTTGACTTGGCCTCAATACTTATGTTTTTGTTTTTCCATATAGTAAGTAATATATAAGTAATGGTAATGTATTGAAATATAATAAATGGCATCAGATGAGGACCATGGAGTAAATCGCATTCGTGCGAAATCGGAGCGCAAAATGTGAGGATACCACCAAGAAATAAACTGAGAAAAGTTTGATTAATATTGTTATGAAACATGTAAAAGCGCAGAAACTATGAAAGACCTAATTTTCAATATAAAATCTGCTAATCTGGACCGTTCTTGTAACGGTTATTGGTAGCGTTTAAATTATATTTCCTGCGTAATTTCTAGCTAGGCTCAGTTTTGGTAACGTTACTTGCCACCAACCAAGTATTGAAAAGACCGTCTCGAAAATGGTTCACAAATGATACCTAACTCGGTTGAAGCATAATACAAAATCGTTTGTATAACGGTAACAGCCCAGTTGAAGGGTTGGAACAAACGCTTCAGACAATGAACTAGCAGAACAATCATCTGAAGTTAAACAATCAGAAGTTTTTATATAAACCTCACTGATTGTTTGTAACTCGTGTGAAAGCTAACCTTTTTACATACAATAAGGCTCTAAACATTTTATTTCAAAAAATCCACAACTACTCGTTACAGTTTCAGTCTTTCTTCTATACCGTGGACTGTATTATAAAGAAATGGATCGCTACAAGATTTTTTTTCGTTTCTAGACATCAACGAATTCAATCTATAATTTCTCAAAATGGTGAGACATAAGAATCACTAATATGAAATAGATCCGAAGATTGACTAGGTCACCGTACTCTTCCCGACGGTGATCTAAGATGAGATCTGATATATCCTGTCCTGTAGTCAACCACGTGGCTTCGAGGTCCATTAGATCCGTGTCGACTTCTTCTGCTCCATCTACAGAAAAAAATGATGTCAGAGATTTATTGAGGTGATTTTGCAAAGTATTGAAATATAAATTTGAGTTTTGCAATAATTAATGGACCAATATATTAAATTTGCTTTAATTATATATAATTTGATGCGAAGAGTTAAAAATAAAAGGTGCCAGTCACGTCCGATTCTGACGGTAATTTGGTTAGTTCCTCTTTCCGGATAAGTTCGTTCTAAAGCAACAGGCTAAATTAGGCTATTTGACCCCCGAAGTAGACATTTTTGAGCGATTTCAGAAAAAAAAGTTTGTTAATCAAAGTGTGAAGTGAAAAGACAACAGACGAAGTTTATGTGCTAACAGTGAAGTGTCTAGTTGTGCCAGTCAAACAGTTTTGTTATACACATAATTACGTGGAATGAGTGTTTAGAAGTACTTTTGAAATTTGATTATGATTAATATGAATTTTTGACTTTCATTTTTGACCATATTTCAGATTTCTTTAAGTTATCTCAAACGAAAGTTTATAGATGTTCAACTAACTGCATGTAAACATATATCGATATTAATATGGATATCCATCGATCCAAGATAAATCAAATAAAATAAAATTTCCATATACAGAAGAAAACCACAATGAGTAACAAAATTATTGGTAATAATAATAGGTCATAATTAGTATATGTCATATTTAAGTCCATACCAAAATTAAAACAGTATGGAGCATGCCCGGAATTAAGTATTATTACTAGAATAGAAGCACTTTCCACTAAATATGCCCTCAAATTATTGCGGAATGCGGGAAAAGATGATATCGATTTGATTTCAATTGGCAAGTGATTGTGCGTTTTTTTGCATTCTAAAATATTGAGCCCACATTTTTTGCTAATGTAATTGGGAGACTAAGAAACATCTGCTCTATAAAAATGTGTTTTTTACCGAACCAGATCAATAAATTGACAAAATCTTCATAGATTCAAATGTTTTTTACTCTTTAACTCGGCTTGCTTAACTGCATCAAGAGACAGTTATCAATTCGAATGTAAATAAAAGGCGGATAAATAAAAATGTGAACACTTACATTTTATTTTTCTTTTACTGTCTTTCCTTTCTCCAATCAAGCCCCCATCTCCTCAATTAAATTTAATTCATTAATTCAGTTTAAAAAGCCGAACCGGAGTGAATAAATTCAATTATTAGTATTAATTTGCGACACCTGCGACCTTGATAAATGGATTCTATGACCTCGTAAACGTTAAACTAATGAGATTTTATGATGACCCTAAACCTGCCAGATTCGTCATAAATTTAAATAGATGAGCTTAATAATAAGAAAACCAAAATCAGGTCGACAAAGGACATTAACAACATCAGAGTGTAAGTCAGCACGAACTTGAGGATATGAATCTTTCAATTCGGATGCGTGACAGTCTTCTTAATGTGAATAGAATGTATGAAGGTCTAGAACTATACCCGTTAATTGGTACTAGAATTGAAATCTCAAGATGTGTTTGCAAAGAAGTTTAACTACATAACGGACGATTTTTATTTTTACTTTGGTGGGAAAGTAAATAAGCTGTTGCTACTTTTTGAAGATGTAAAACATGGTGAGATTATAGTACATATATAGCGTTATGTAAAAGAAATACAAAAATGCAGCAGGAAGGAACAATAATACAAGAACATCCAATACAGCTTTGATAGAAGTACGTGACATTTTTTTTGAAAATTATTCTCCAAGAGAACGAAATATAAACTGGCCTCTAAACAGTCTCGATTCAATTCTTGCGGAGCTATCTAAAATCTATTAGGATAAACCGACTTCTGCACTGCATTTGATACAAAAAAATTTTGCTATTAAATTGTAGCTATCACAGAGTCTACCTGCAGATTTAACATAGCTTATTTCGCGTAACCTGACATAAAAAGCTGGCCATATTTTCGTCGTGGACAAATATTCTAGCAAAAAAGGGAAATAAACCATTCCTATTATTAATAGTTTTAATGTTAATACCGCAATGTTGTTTCCCAAGTGAATATGGCGGCTGATTGTCATGTTGTAATAAATTATTGACAGTTCTACAGTTTCGTAGTGTTGTGGTATCCTAAAAATACTGCAAAAGTCAAATCATTATATGTATTCGTATGAAAATCTTCTAGCTGATTTTCTTTTTCTTTATAAGTGCCAAAATAGCGTAAAAACTCGTTAAGTACTCAGTTTCCAAAAAGAGGGGGACTCTAGACTACAGCTTTTTGGATGCAATCCATACCTACCATATCCCAAGGTAGAGGGCCTCTTCACAGGTTTTAGCTGAGGGCTTGTAATGATCCCAGTTCGGGTCTGCCTCCAACTAAATTATTGGGAAGGTTTATATTCAGACGACATTATTTTGAAAATATAAATACCAAAATACTCGCATGTTAGTTTATCCACTAACAATCTATAAACTTTCTTTTGAGAACTCTTATATTATTATAATTTAGCTTTTCTCAAGTTATCAAATTATTATTGCAAAACTCAAAAATATTTATTTTCTACATTGGGTGTTTATAAAGTGCAATTCGACACATATAAAAAAATAAATGAGGTGTGTGATTTTAGTTTTTTCTTTGAATATCTAGACGTCTCATACCCTGTTTCAGAAAACTTGATGTATGTTGCATTACGTTGATAGTAGTATGGGGCATAACCCCAGCGGTACCTTTTCTTTCCATAATGCCTCCTATCACAATAGTTAATGTCAGTAAATTGAACTCATCTATGAATTGTTTGAAATTAATTCAAAATTTTGATTCCTGTGAAAATTTAGCGCAATTTGGTTTGCGCGAATATAAAATGGATGACAATAATAGATACTCCTAGAGTTTTAAAGGTCAGTTGAGAAAATATCTATAGAAAAATTCTTATAAATGTAAATAGAATGACTAAAAATATTCACACGCTTTCCACTTTTTGGAAAGGTTTTATAAAATAGAGATTGTGATATATGGAAAGAACAAAAAGACATGGAATCAAACCACCATCACTGGGCACTGAAAGCATACCAAATAGTATGAAAACTATAAGAAATGTGAACTATTCAATAGGCTGCAGGTCTCGAATTTCTTCTGGTGCTGTTTGTGCAGTACTTCTCATGACTCCGGCGATTCCGCATGCTGCTATCCTCTGCACTTCTTTCGGTTTTTTATTTTTATACAACTAGTATATTACAATTGGGGTAGTAGTCCCTATTTTTACCAAACATCTTCCTGTAGAAAGCTTTGATTCATTTTTTTTTTCATTCTTTCCTTCACATCCCTTTTCCATTGTAGTTTGAAGCCAAGTATAATTCTTAAGTATTCAGCTTTTTTATAGGCATAGTTCTTGTCCATTAAGTTTGATGCCTTGAAGTCTGTTCTTATGAACAGAATTAGTTCGTTTTTTTTTAACATGGACTCCTGTTATTTTCTATCAACAAGATGATCTCTTTTAAAGCCTTTTTCATAATGTCAGCTACATCGTCAGCATATTACATTGTTTAGATTCAAATCAATCGATTGGATCTATTGTAGTAAAAATTTTTCCAAAAAAAAAAATGAATATTCAGTGAAATATTTGATTATCTTTGAAACGATTTGTCTAAATTAGAAGTAAGTGAACCCTCGAGAAACTTTTATAAAGGTATTCGCTTTTATATGAAACATTTCTTCTTGCAGAAAGTCTCAAAAGTGCTTGTATCAATTATTAAACTTCAGCGCACTTTCCCTTATTTCTCTTTTGCATATTATTTCGCCTTTCAATCTAAGTGCGCCTTTGAGATCAATTTCTTAAATTGTTCATAAGAAAATTCCCGTTTGCACATTTAAAATCTAATTTATGATCAGACTCTTGAAGTTATTGTTAATTGTATCAGAAAACGATTTCTGTATAATTCATAGTTTAACAAAATACTTCTCGATAAAATCTAGTTTAAATATATATAGTTTAAATATATTTGACCAAAAACTACTCTACTAAATTTTAATATCGTGTACGACTTTTGATTTTGATAATAGTTGTCTTCAGAACGTAAAGGATTATGTTATTATTTTTTCTTCATTTTTTTAGTTTTAATATGACCTTCTAGGACACTGAGTTTATTAAAATGGAAATTACATTAGTTAAATTGAGAAACAATATTTTTTTTCCTCCAATTTAAAGTTGTTGTTGGTAAAGATTTTTCTAGCTTCTTCGTAATAATAAGATATCTAAATCAAAGAATTACTAGAAGGTCCTTCTAACATCCTAGATCATCAAATAAAGTCTAGAGATAGAATTATTTAATAAATCACAAAAGAAGGTTTTTCCTTATACTGACTAATCTCATCCTAGACGTTAAAAACCACTCACCTTTATGTTTTCGAGAGTGTTGAAAAGAAGTATAATAATTATTTTTTTCTAAAATTGGCGCGTTATAGTCAAATTCTCATTTTTAAGTGAAAACACGAATTTCGAAATTTTCGATGTTTAAATCACTGAAACTGCATGAAATTATTATGGCTCACTCTTAAACTATTTCTAAGCAACCAAAGTTGTTTGAAGTACCCAAAGCACTTTGCATTTAAGTGACTTAATACTTTCGAAAAAGTTATGCATCTGCATCTACTTTCTCAGTATTTAAATACTCGCGAATTTCTTTACGTGCATTCGGTATGCAGACGGAAATATATCAATGAAGGATGCATTAATTCTTATTTAAATCAGCATCAGTATGCTCTCTACCTAAAAAAAAACTTCGAACGGCTACTTCAATTGATTTTGATTGAAAAAGTAGATGATTCTTATGTGAAAAAAAGCGGATGAAATGAAGGAAAGAAGAAAGTCCAAATGGTCAAGACAACAAATCAGCTACTTCACTACTTCTGAGGGAGAGGAGAAAAAAATTCATCCAGTAACCATACAAGTAGATGCAGCAATGGAGCAGATTTTCAAATATATTGAAGAAAATGACGAATGTCAATTTTCACTGGCAGAATTAAAAATTATTGTTACAATTGACCATATTCCTGTCGATAAAACAATAAAAATGAGCTTAATGAACCATTATGAGGATAATATTGTATTCTCCAATAAATTTGGGTCTAATACAATTATATGTTTTAAAAAACAACAATAAAACATATTGTCCGATAACTGGTACGACGAAGAAGAAGAATATCCTATTTTAAAGGCTGCTGGTGAAATTTTACGACGACACATCCGGACGCAAGTTTATGATAATAAAATTTATCCGGCTAGTGTTGAAATGTTTAACAACGTTTATGAGACAATAACGAAATCTCTATAATTTTTTTTGTCAGAAATAATTCTAAATGATAAAAGAGGTAAACCAGAGTATATGAATCATAATGAAACGAAATGTACCTCAATAGCTCATGCGATAATATCTGCAGTAAGGCCTCGTTCATTCATATCACCACCACATCTACATCAATGAGATCGACGACGACGACGACAATAATGAACAATGATATAATAATGTGTATAAATCATTATTTTGTTTGACAGTTTAATAAATTGACAATGAAGTTACTCTGCAAATATAATTTATTGCGTATAAAATTAAATTTTTTAATATAAATACTTTTTCCCCCTTCCACCTTTCATTTTTCAGTAAATTGTTGTTAAAAATTGTTGTAATCGAGATCGGCCATTTTTTTAAACTTTTTTATTTGACGTTTTAATAATGCAATCTAACACTTGTTACAAAGATTCAATAACTGGCCCTGGGTTCCGAAGTTTTACTATTTTTATGCCTTAGGGCATTGTACTATTCCAGAAATATCGATTTTATTACCTCCTTACCGTACTTGCCTCGTCGTACTTTTTATTTTGGATTGTCACGTTATCATAACGATAGAGAGAGACTTGAATAGAGTTTGGTAGGATAATGGAAATTTTAATTAGAGGACGGTGTAGGCCCTGATATATGAACTTTTCCTCTGCAGGGTTGTGGCGGATTTTGGAGGCGGATAAGTGGAGATTTAGGACTTTTGTCTAGAAAAAATCGAACAGATAGCTTTCAAGTAATAACGGTCCTTCTCTTTTTGTGTTTTATTTTTTGAAAAAGCTGCGGCTGTGTTTTTCCCTATCGTCGGCAAACCGCAGAAAATCTACAGCACGGACGTCATAACGCTTGAAAATGATATGAACTTATACTGGTTGGCAGCTTCTTTCAAAACGAAATAAGCAGCCGCGCTCAACTTTTAGTCACTGTATTTTTCTACTAATGCATGTATCTAGCTAAAAACTTTCCCAAAACTTTCTTCAAACTATGAATTTTAATAATATGTAGTGAAGATTAATAATTTCCTCATACAACTTCTTTAAATAGAAGTATAAAGTCGAAAAAGCAAAAAAAAACAGAAATTTCTTACGTAAAAGAAAAGTGCTTAGTGTATTCAAAACAACTATTGTTGCTTTTAGGAAAAGATCAAGAATCGTAAATATTGATTACATGCCAATTTAATAAAAACATAAGTTTCAAATTCGTTCTCAAACCTTGGGAGTTAAGTGGTTTTTAGCGGTTATTCATTTTCTACGCGTCTTTACCGTTCCTCCATTCGATATATTTAGTTAGGAATAAAAAATAAACAAGTCTACTACTTACAGAAGCAAACAATATTGAACATTAGACAACAGAAATGGAGAGTGTTGAATAAATCAAAAAATACGCATGCTTAAATTAGCAGACAAATAATCGTATTCGAGTCCCCAAATTAATTTTAATAAAATAATAATTGAATCTTGTCAGGATTAGGAGTGATTTTTATTACTAAAAAGAATTTTAATTTACTTCCAATTATATTAAAACACTAAATTGGGAACTTAAACATTTTCAAACCGCAAAAGCGAACCACCTATGAAATTTATTAATTTTGAAAACTCTATATAAAGAACTGGAAAAAATTTGCGAGATTTTTTGAAAGTAGATGAATTGTCATAGATGGTTTACATATAAATAAATTACGAACATACTTTTTATCATTTTCAACAAATTTCTTATCAATTTTTTCATGTAAAATTTTATGACGTTTTTAGAATTAATTAAGATCAAAGCTTCTCAAACTATATCCTAGCAAATTGAGAGAAAACTTTTCCAAATTTCTTCATATATTCATATATATTGGATTTGATTTTCAAAATAAACGGCTTTGAATACTGAATAATATTTATTCATTTGAAAACAGAAATATGGATAGTAAATCAATGGAAACATCTGCTGTGCATATTTGGTTATATTTGACTGTGAAATTGTTGTTTGAAGTTTCAAGCATAACTCTAGATTTGTTTTCGTTAATGAATTTTGGTTTCACTTTTAATTATATTCATGAAAGCGAACGCTTACTCACAGGAATATGTCGACTCGAATCATTCTATATACCAGATTCTTCATCTTACTATAGCATTCTGGAGTACTATTCCAGAATTTGAAAGCATCAGCTGACGAATTTTTTTTAGACCTTTTCAATTATCTTGCGTGATGTCTATCTCCAACTCTTCTACACTCTTGAGTTCTGTTATAATGATTTTATCAGTTTCTCTTGCTGTTTCTTGATAAGATGCAGGTTATTGTTGTGAAACCTACGTTTGGCAACGGGATCTTCATTCATTCACAAATTTGAGTCTCGTATTTAGTTTCTTTTTAAAGAAAAACATTAGATTAGAATAATTAGGGTAAATAGCTTTGAATCGACCTCACTAACACTTTGACCTATTGATATATTGTGTTCACCAGTTTTTCTAAGTGAGCTTCTCTTTGGGGCCTATGCGGTTTGCTTCTACTGGTTTTAAGAAGCGTAAGTATTAAAAATCTACCAATACTAACAGGGGTTCTATCGAGGCACTGTCGCCTTAACAAACACTCGAAGACGCTAGACCTAACAGATAATGCGGCGTGCAGATTTTGTTGCACAGAGGACGAAACCTCTATCCACATTATCTCGAAGTGTAAAACACTAAGAAACTCCAGTGCACTACACCTGGAAGCGCTTGAAATAGAAGACCTCTGACAATTAAAGCCATCTCACATTCTAGACTTTTTAAAATATATACATATAAAAGAAGCGTAAATGTAGGTGTATCTTAGCCTTGGTCGATGGACAGCCTTGCACTCATAGATGAATTATTTAGCTGTCTCCTTTGGTTCCTTGCAGAAACGCCAAGAGTTGTCGAGAGTTTCTCCGATGACAGTGCTCTTTGATCAAATCATCAGTAATTCTCTTTAGCTCGCTTCTGCTTTTGCTTTTGGATCCAGTTAGTAAAATGAGAAAGAATTATTTCCATGTTTCTGAAAGCCTCTTGTTTTCCCACTTTTTTAAGATTTTGTCTCAATGGTAATTTGGGAAACCTATAGAAAGTTGTGGTCCCATGAAAGGAGTTGTCCCTCGCCCTTCAGATTGTTCATTGTTGGGCACTCCAATCGAGTAGTTTTGGTGTTTACTTCCAATTAGTTTAGTGCATGAGTATCTTCCCATACTAGCTGTGATTCAATTTTATAAGTCAAGTGCTGGGCTGTTCTGCTGTCTGATAGAATGAATATCTTTGCATGCGGTAAACAAGAACATACAATTCTATAGTGAAAGTTATCGGAATTAAAATGATATGAACCTCTCTGCGTGCATGGAATCAAATTCAAATTTAACTCTCCCATTTATGGATGTAAATCCCGTTTGGAAGATAAGTTGATATTACAGTGATTATAATTTGAGAAACGTCTAAATCTTCTTATCATTTTTAATTTAAAATATGCTCGTAACCTGTAAGCAACAATAAAGAAATAGAAAGAAACACTCACATTATTCACATGTGGCTTTGGCGACGTGATCGAGAGGGTGTCAGGTACTCGGGTAGGAACGATGACCTTCTCGTCGACAGAAGAACTGACTTTTTAGGGGTAGGAGAGGGTGGTACCAATTGTTATGAATTTTTGTGTTTGTGTTTTTTTTTAATTTGTAGTAAGTAGGTATAGTTTCGTCCACACAAAGAGCGACAAACATAAGTGGAAATAATCACATAATGACATTTATTTACTACTTAGAAAGTGATAAGGTGAGTAAAGTGATATGAAATGTGTGCGAATTATACAGAGAGTTTCAAATATAACAAAAGAATTGAAATAATTGTTTTGGATATTTTTAATTGATTCTATTTGATTATTTTTATATACCAGCTGAAAGTTCTTTTTATTTATTTATTTCTAAAACTTGGTATAAACAATAACAAAATTATTAAAAATGACAAATTTTGGCCTTATTTTTATAGTTTTTATAGTTTTTATTACAGACATTTCTATTGATGTTCTTCATACCTTATTAATTTGATTATTATATAATTTATTGCGTGTCCTTATTCCTGTTCATATTCCTGTTGTGCAATAAAACACCTTTCAGACTGTATTTCGAAGAATCAACGAATAAGCGCCATTTTGTTAAATTATAGTTTTGATTTATTGCTTAAAAAAATGGAGGGATATCAGTTCAATAAAAATAATCCTGTTCTCTTTTAAAAAATTTCAAGTTAAACTTACTTCTGTTTCTGTAATAAATTTATCGAATGACTAGAAATTGATTCAACTTCATTGTCATCTTCTAATATATTATGGCTGGTTAGAATCCCTCCAAAACACTGGGGATCCAAGCGGAAGGTAGAAGTTGTTTCCAGCTAATCAGTTTAGTAAAAAAATTACAACTTTCACAAAACTCATGTGGTACTCCTTTTTTATCTTGGTTCACCGTAAGAAAACCCAAATAATAAAGAGTCTACAATGAGAATGCTATCACTTTTAGGTTTAAAACGGTGGACAAAATGAACGTAAACATGACGCGCTCTAGATGTTCAAGAATGTTGAAAATACACCCCGAATTGAAATCTGCACAGAATGAATGCGAACATGACGCTAATAAACATAACCTTAATTGTGCATGTATATAAAGAGCTTTGAACGGTGATCAACGATTCTGAATTATTTATAATGTAGTATATATTTACTTTACTGTATGAAACGTGTAGAGAAATACAAAATGGCGCAAAAAGAACGCATGAATTTCAAACCAGTATAATTTGCTTTATTTTGATTACATACAAAATGGACTTACATGAATACAATGTTTAGATTATCCAATTTATGACTTTGTTCATTGGAATGCACTGTTTGTAGTAAACTGATTACTTCAGACAGATGGCACTTTATGGAGTTCGCGCAGTGCGAGGACAACCAGACGAAGTATTGTGTTTTGATCAAGTATCGAAACATTTCGTCGAATATAGAGCTCTGTACGGAAAAGAAGTTGAACAGTAATAACAGAAGCATTACTTTTGAAGAAATGTTCAACAGCGAAAACGCGATGCGTCACGATCTACTGCGCCATTACTACTAAAACTGGACAACACAACCAGCCCAGCCCCGCTCTTCGGTTACGCTTTTCCAACTACTCAACTCAAAGTTTATGCGTTCTTTTTGCGTCACCAGTTATATACAAAGCGACAGTTGATACGACGTTGGTTGTTGAGACACTTTAATTTGAATAGAAATATCTACAGTTGTACAGTGGTATGAATAGGGATTTATATGGTTAACGTTTGAACTCATTGAGCAGAGACTTAAAAAAACCTTCAATAAAAAAACTTGAATGTCGATTAGATCTGAAAGTTAATCACTAGTTTTTGTCATGGAATTTTGAAATGGGAAAATTATTTTCTATATTCAGCCAAATTTTAATATTCTGGTATCCAGTCTACTGTTTGTTATATAAACACTCATGAGCACGTAAAAATTCCCATATACGTAATACTCCAATATGGACAGTTCTTATAGGAAAAAACGTCTCTACGCTACGGTGCCGACAGAATTCATTTTCGCTCTCGTTCGTGACATTTTATCTATACTACAGATGCTTCATACGCGCAAAAGATGCGCAGAACTAACTAAAGCGCCCTGAGGAGAGAGAGAACGATACACTATTTGTTTCACTTAGTCGAAACCATAGAGATATTACCAATAGAGTAGGTATGCCTACAAGTGAGAGCGTTTTGCGAATGAAAAGAGAGAAGAATCATTTATGTATTTCTGTCCCTTTCTTTTGTTGCGTACTGCGCATGCGTGTCTCTGATTCAACGGTCAACGGTAAAGTGCGTACGTAACCTGTACGTCTGTAAATAAATATTATATTTGCCCAGTGTAAATAATGTGATAAAGATTATTAAACATTTGGTGTCGAATATGCCTTACCAATGTTCTCTGCAAAAAAGAGCCAATACCTGGAGATAAAAGTCGCAGTTTTCATAAGTAAGTCCGAATAAGCAATTCAAAAAGTAGTTAGCAAAAATGTTGTTTTGATTTATTGCTGACAAATATTTTATGAAGGAACTTACAGTTTTAAGTAAACACAAGCTTTTTGAAAAATTGAATATATTAAATTTTATTGAGTAGCAAAAAATAGCTGATGTGCATGACTTACGATTTGAAATATAATATAATCGAATCTATCATACGCAATTAAAAAGATTTTATTGAAAAGCCAGAAGTAAATTTACTTTATTTTGTTAAATAAAGTGTTGTATTTAATTCTAATTGAGTTTTGGTCTTTCAGAGTATTCCATTTTGTTTACGTACTGATAAACTGAATTTATTCTTCAAATTACGTGCACTACTGATAAATAATGTTGACTTAATGGAATGCAATAAAAAATTTTGATTGATACAATAGGAATAAATTTTCAGTTATAATGATAATTAATTAGCCTTACAAAATTAATTTCACAAATAAAATATAAAAGAATACCAAAAAATTCTCTCAAAACAATATTCCTATAAATATATTAGCATAAAAAAATTTTTAAAAAAATTGCATTTGCGGGAATCGAACGAACCGAGAAAAGCAAAATCTAAAGGTTGAGATCTGGACACCTCGGCCACCGTACATTCATGTATATACGTAGTGTGAAGTACTTAAAAAAACTTGTGAGCTGAGAGGCTTAGCCTAATGATTTGTAAATTAGCTCAACCTATTTTTATTGAATATTATTTGGAAAATATACAATTGTTTTCATTGCACTAGATTTCGTTTATCAACAGATCTTATTCTGTTTCAATTCATGTTCTGACACGAAATCTAATCAACGCGCATGCGCCATTAGACAGAGACAGCAATACTTAAATTATTCTCTCTCTTTCTATCGGCCAGACGCTCCCACTTGTATGGGCGCCTATAGCATGCCTACTCTATCTGTAATATCTCTATGGTCGAAACACCTTTCACTTTTAAAAACTATTCATATAGAAGTATTACATATATGCACTTTTCTTCAGCCTTTCAATCATGGTTTTTGTACCTACAAACTACATTAGATAAGTGAGGTTATGTTTTTGACATTAAGCGACAATCAGTGCGTAAAAAGTATAAAGTTGGTTAACTTCCTAAGTTAGAGCACGTACAAGCGCGATAATTGTGTGCGTTATTACAATTTCATTTAGATTTATGAACATCATTCTGTGTACCGCTTAAGGAAAGTAGGTTAACATGTTTATTTCGGAGCATATAAAAAAGTAAAAACGAGTAAACCAGTGTAATATTATCTTCACTGACTAAAACATTTTCTCGTAGCGAACTTCTCGTCATACTGATAACAAATACGGTAGAAGAGATATCACAATAATTCCCAAAAGGTAACAACAGTTTTTCACACGTCAATTCTGACATTCCTAAAGTTACATCTATGTACTATTTACTATGTAATTGCCTCACCACTAGATAAAGTAGCCTGGTTTCAAAAAATCATCAATGTCAAATATTCGCGAATATATCTTTAAAAAAAATACTGCTATTTTAATAACGAAATTATAGCAAAAACGATAAAAAATTGATTGTTTCTGAGTTGATGCTCCTAAAATGTTGTGGCTGTGTACCATTGTAATTCCAAAATATAGTGCGAGAAACATAACAATATACAATCACCCACGTGTGTTTCAAAATAGTAGGAAAAATTGGTACATTATTTGTAGGTATGCTTCAATAGCGAGCAAAAGTAGAGGTTTGGATCATAGCAGAGCCTTGGCCGATGCCTCTCGCGACGAAAATAAGCGTTCGTTAGAAAAAGATAGACTTGGGCAACCAGGTTTGAATCATGGAGATCATTGTATGTATCCTTTAGTTTCCGGATTAGGTAAGACAACATATGAAATTGAGAAGATACACGTTCATATATAATTAGAGCAACGAATTTTTATTCATTATTTTTTCTCCATCCATTTGTTCTCAATTTTTAGTATATTTATGTCTTTGATCATTCCATTCTTGTTTCTATCATGTTTATGAGTACTTATTCATCAATTCTCTTTTCTTTCTCTATGCCATTCGATTTTTTTCGTATACCAAACTTATTTAAATTCTACTTTGGATGTAATTTCAATATTTTTGTAGAGAGATTGAGAAACGGTAATCTAAACAAAGGTTTGGCGTTTTCTCTAGAAGAGCGGCAAATACTTGGAATACACGGATTGTTACCGCCAGTAATCAAAACACAAGAGGAACAAATTAACAAGGTTAAGATGAATTTAGATTGTCTTAAAGAACCCTTGGATAAATACATGTGGCTTATCGATTTAATGCAACGCAATGAAAAACTTTTCTATGCTTTTGTCAGGAAATACGTAAAGGAATGCTTACCTTTGTTATATACTCCTACTGTGGGAGCAGCTTGTGTAAATTGGAGTAAAATATACAGATTCCCTAGGGGTATGTATATTACAATTCACGATAGAGGACACGTGTATGATATTTTGAAGAATTGGCCTGAACACGATGTAAGAGTTATTGTATTTACCGATGGAGAAAGAATATTGGGACTTGGAGACTTGGGTGCTTGTGGCATGGGTATACCAATTGGAAAATTATGCTTATATACAGCATTGGGTAACTTTTTTTTATATATTTCTTGATAAATTGTAATTGGAAGCCATTTTTTTCTTGCAGCTGGTATAAAACCACACCAATGCTTGCCGGTTACGCTCGATTGTGGAACAAACAATCAAGCTTTTTTAAAAGATCCCTTTTACGTTGGTCTCAGAGAAAAACGTCACAGAGGTCCCGAATACGATGAATTTGTAGACGAATTTATGTCTGCTGTTGTTCAAAGATGGGGTCAAAATACATTATTGCAGTTCGAAGATTTTGGCAATTCTAACGCGTTTAGATTTCTGGATAAATATAAAGATAAATATTGTACATTCAACGATGATATCCAGGGAACGGCTAGTGTCACTGTAGCGGGGATACTTTCAGCTTTGAAAATTACTAAAAATAAGTTTTCTGATCACACAATATTGTTCCAAGGGGCCGGAGAGGCTAATATTGGTATTGCACAGTTATGCGTACAAGCAATGGTTAGTATACAAGCGAAACGTAATGATTACATGCAGTACCAGATTCAAAACTGCTCAGTTGTTATCGCTATTGTTCTAAAAGGTCAAAAAAGCCTCATCTTCATATTATTTTAGATATAATGGTTATCTTCGTTGTAGTCTTTTGTGATTTCCTTTGTATTAAAAAACTTAAGATGATCGGTGTCTATTTCTAATCTTTCATAATCCTTCTGGTTTCTCTTTTTATTTATTAATGAACGCGATTTGAATATTTTGATATAGCGTCTTGTTTGAGCATGTTCAATGATAAAGATGTTTATTGGTAAGATTAATCGCCTCTGACAATCGCAAATAAAGAATGAAGACCACAGTATAGATAAATCCGTTAGAAATTCTACATAACATAGATTTCAATAGCTCAAAATCGAATGTATTGGTTTTTATTTTCTTTTAATGTGTCAAAAACTTTTTACCTCTTAATGAGATGTTATGAAGATACTGATTCACAAATATTTATAATTTTATAAAATGTCGAAGGTTTAAACATTAGTTCGAAATTGTAGAATGCAGATATGAAAAGTAATTTAGCTTTCCCTCAACTCCAAAGTTCAACCCTTGAGATGGTTAGAGAAACACTACTAAAATATTCCTTACCAAAATAATACTTGGAAGATGTTCTTCTATATATTAAAAAGATTTTTTTTGGGACTAAATCATGAGCTAATATTTGAATTATAATGAACTGCAACGTGTAATATATGACCGAGCTCGCTGTTTTCACTCTCAGAATTCACTAAATCATTATTAACATCATCGGAAATGTCATTATTTTCAACGTATTCTCTAAAGGGCGCCCAAACAAGTTTGATGGGATTAAGATCTTTATTTATTGACATTTATTGTGTATGGTATAGAATTATATAACTTCACCCTTTTAAATATTTTGTGTCCTATAAATTGCTTGTTCAGTCCTTTCCTGGTTTTTCTGCCAAAGGAATGAATGGCTTACCACGTTGTGAATCAAATGGCATAACACACAACCAAGTGATTTATCTTTGATTTGAAAATCTTAAGCTTCTTTCACAAAATGTACCACAGTTTTAATAGGGGCATTAGACAAGGGGACTCTCTCAGTCCGCTGCTATTTAACATAGTGATGGATGAAATCATAAAACAAGTACGCAAACTAAGAGGATACAAAATGGGAAATAAAGAAGTCAAAATCCTGTGCTATGCAGACAATGCGGTACTGTTGGCGGAGAACGAGGACGATCTGCAAAGGCTACTGTACCAATTTAACAAAACAGCAAAAAAATTTAATATGATAATATCAGCGGCAAAGACAAAATCAATGGTTACTTCCAAGACACTGATCAGATGTAAGCTTGTGGTGGATAACAAAATAATACACCAGAAAATGAAATTTAAATATCTGGGAATCGAAATATCTGGACACGGGGACGTGGAGACGGAAGTAAGAAACCAAGCTACAAGAGCCTCAAGAGCAGCAGCATACCTAAATGACAAATACATTCGAACTGAAGCAAAAGCCCGCATTTACAAGACCGCAATCAGACCTATATTATCCTATGCAGCAGAGACCCGACCTGAGACCTCTAAAACGAAACGGATATTGGAGACTACAGAAATGAAAATAGTTCGAAGAATAGCGGGAAGAACACTACTGGATAGAGAAAGGAGTGAAAACATAAGACGAACATGCGGGATAGATAATATCAATGACTGGGTACTGGATAGAAAGATAAAATGGAATGAGCACATTGACCGCATGACGGAAGAACGAATTGGGAAAATATCAAGGGACAAATCACCAGCAGGACAAAGAAGCATTGGAAGACCTAGGAAAAGATGGAGTGACAACCTCCCAGGTGACTGAGCAGAGGCAATGACGTGAAGAAAAACAGGCAATGATGCCTATACACAGCAGGAAGAAGAAGAAGTTTTAATAAACGATCTTTTATTTCACTTCCTTATGTTTCCAACTGGTTGAACCTACAATGGTTGGTACACGTGACAAAGATGTATTCAACCCTCAGAAACGTTTCCGTCTAAGCAACGTTTTCTTCCAGTTACTTGACTACACTTCTTAGTACTTTATAAAAGAGGATGATGAAATGTTCTACGTTGTACAATTTTAATCTTATATATCAGAGGGGGTATTACAGGTTTACAAAAGGTAGTAGTGGTACTACCTAGGTTTCAACAACTTTCTCATTCATTTTACGTCTTCGTAGTACTTGCAAAGTTTTGAGTACCAATTTGCTAAGATCATTTTCTCTGAACAATCTATACAATTTCAGGTCCAATAATCCGTTATATGCCCTCCTATACAAAAATATAAAAAACAAAACAGAAGTATGAAATCGATTACTTTTTGCTATTAATCAATAAACAAAAATTAGTCTCTAATCAAAAGGTAACGTGAAATTCTTGGAATCTGAAAGTTTGGCTGATGAGTTTTAACGGGTTGTTAGCTTATGATTGGTTTAGGTTATGTTAGGTTAGACTAGATTGGGTTGGGTTAGATAATTGCTTATAATACGAACATTATAAACCTATCTTTATATAATTTTTATGGCACGAAAGCTTGTCGTGAGATTTAAGTATCCCCACCTCAGTAATTATTTCACTTTAAGTGTGTTTTTTGTGAAATTTATATAGTGTGTGATTGAAATTGTGTCTTTTCAATTATTTAACACCCACAGTGTGGATTAGGGTGATTCAGTTTTCGGTGATCGAGCGAAATATTAGTCTACATATAGAAAAAAATTTTTTCCACATACAGTTTAAATGGTAAAACTTTATATTAAAATTGTACTTAAAATTTAGTTGTAGTAGAGTTGTGGGCATATAACGGACTTTTACCGAATTGTATTTATGTAATGTATGTAATATAAATGGAAGAATACGAACTTCTTCAGGTTGCCAGTGGAGCATCTCCGGAGGAAGCAAGGAAAAAAATATGGCTTATCGATTCCCAAGGATTAATTTGTAAAGGGCGTAAGGAGCCAATACAAAGTCAGAAAGCAGAGTTTGCTAAAGAGCATAAACCAATGAAGGTATACTCAACATTGTTGTTATTGAACCCTTGACTTTGATATTTTCAGAATACATTATAGTTAGTTAAATATTTTAGAAACTTAATGAAATCGTCAGAGAAATAAAGCCTTCGATATTAATTGGGGCAGCAGCTGTCGGTGGTGCTTTCACACCTGAAATTCTACAAGAGATGGCGAAAAATCATAAACGACCTATTGTTTTCGCTTTAAGTAATCCAACAGAAAAAGCAGAATGCACTCCGGAGCAAGCGTATAAAGAAACAAAAGTAAGTTTCATGTTAACTAAAACCTCTTACATTTTCTTTACGTATAATTAACTTCATCACATCTCTGAGGCAAAATATTGTAAAACTAATTAGAATTTATATCGTGTAATCATTAAAGAATTATTAGAACAAATTTGAAATTACGAATAAGATGCACGGTAATGCCATAGGAATATTTTTTAACAGCTTTTGCAAATGGTTCCCAAAACCGAAAAATTCCAGCGAAGGTAATTGTTGTTATATCAAAAGATATAATTCAGTCTAATGGGAACTACAATAAGAGATCAGAATAATTTCGTATAGACAATTATACAGAAAAAAAATTGCATTTGTTGCATTTTGTTTCAATAGTTTCTGTACAAAACTCTCTTTTTTGACGTGAGTTTTATCCTTAAAACGGAATTTGGCAACGTAGCTTTGATAAAAGGAAGATAAAGTTGATATTAAACCAACAATAAATTCCAAATTTGGTAGGATATTTTGAAGATAAAAGTCGAATAAAAACGAAAAACATATCATAATAGCAAAATCTTAGTATATTGATGAGAAATCCTGCAATAGTGTTAAAGTGAATAAAGGTTAATGAAGAGTAAAATCAAGACCAAACAGAAGTCACTTTTAAATTCCGAACAGTATTGCAAATTGTATTAGAAAGTTAAATAAAAAACTCCGAATCGTTGGGTCAGTTCGTATCTCGTGGGTTTTGATTTAATATAAGGGTCTACTCTGAACGGCGGATGCAGAAAAAGGATGAGCGGAGAGAATAGAGAGGAAGCAGAGCCGTAGAAGAAGTTTTGAAAGAAAAAGATAAATAATTTCGAGACTTTTTTACAAGAAGTAAAATAATCAAAAGAACACCAAATCGTAGAGGAAGAAATAGCATATATGGAGGACGGGAAGGATATTCTATAATAAAAATATAATGAAAGTATGAAAAAATTGAAGGAGAAATACAAAAAAATAAAAAAGAATATCACGCAGCTAATAGAAGCAGTGTAAAATCAATAATTTGATAGTAAACGGATTGCGAGTGAAATGAAAAAAAAAAGAATAAGAACTAAAACGTAAAATACAAAGAAATGCAAGATATTTTAAGCAACGTGAAGAAAAAAGAGAAGAAAAAACGACGAGATTGGGTTACGGAAAACTAGAATCCAAAGAGTCAGGTGAATGGACGTGTGTTTGAATAAATGCAAACAAAATTGCCAAACGATCACAAATGGAAATAGAGCGAATCAGAAGGAGAATGTATTTTACACTTAAGAATAAGAATCGAGAACACACTGTGAACAGCATTTAAGTGATGATCGGCCCTTAATGTACAAGGTTTATATCGGATATAAATGCAATAACTAAATTTAACAGAATTGTCGATCTCTTAATTCTAAATATACTAGCAGCAGCGATTAGCTAGTAGGCTTTAATTCACGCGAGAGTTTTCCTTTTCTATCCCAAGTTATATTTTTGTGAACAAGACAAGGTACATGACTTTCAATTATCGCTGCTTCGGATATTCTGTACACCGCCAATGGCAGCTTTGTTTTAATAATATTGCTAATAGGATCAGAAATTAGTTTGTACAGCACTCGAATCGTTCTCACGGGCTATTTTCTATAGGCATTCAGTCACAGCACGTAATTTAAATGTTTTTGAAGCGTCAATGAGAAATCTGTGTGGCGAGGACTAGCCAAACTACAAGTATAGTCGGATTTGACGTTGTGGATATATGATTTGAAAGTTAAACTTTTATTATCAGTTTTTAATTGACTTTTCAGCTATTTACCATGCAAGCAATTCTTTTCTAAAGTAGATTATATTGGAAATATGTGTTCACTTTTTGTAGGGACAAGTTATATATGCCAGCGGCAGCCCCTTTCCGCCAGTCCAATATGAAGGGAAAACGTATATCACTGGCCAATCAAATAATTCTTACGTCTTCCCCGGCATCGGATTAGCAGGTGTCGCAGGAGGTATTCCTCATTACAACGACGAGCATTTCCTAACAACGGCACAAGCCTTAGCTGACTTGGTAACTGAGGAAGATCTAAACGTAGGAAGAATTTTTCCTCCAATAGAAAATATTTTGGAAGTTTCAGTGAAGATCGCAACTAAATTAGTCGAACATTCTTACCAACAGTGCATGGCTACGGTTTATCCGGAACCTGAGGATAAGGAAGCTTTTATAAGAGCACAGATGTATAATACGGATTATGAACAATCTTTTCCGTGTCCTTTTGATTATCCAGAATCGGCGAAGGCAGAAAGTTCTTGCTGATGTTATTAATAATATAGAAAAAAATGCGTAAATGTATTTTAATAATTATTATTTATAATTATATTATTTATATAATTTATTGTCTTATTATTACAAATTATTTTTAGTAAGGTAACGAGGTTTATATATTTTCGTTTCTAGAAACAAATTAGAAAGTCATGCGTGGATAAATCAGATTAAAGGCTGCTTAAATGGACAATACAAGACGAAAGTCTTGATTATATGTTTGCCAAGTTATTGTCTTCAGAGATTGAGGGTAAATTTTTATTACATTCAGGCTGCTATTCTAGTGATGAGCAAATACAAGACCGGGTTTAAATTGGTAACCAAAATCGAAGCAGATCGAAATGTCCTATATCATAGAGGATGATTTCACATATAATCTTTTTTACAGACTTTCAAAATTATTTTAATAGTGAGTTAGTGACCAAAATTTATTATTTAAGTGGAGTTTGCCTGTTTTTGAGATTATTTGTCAGGTTTTAAGTCAACCTCTTAAGTTGGCTTTGTAAATGGGAGAAAGTTAATCCAATTCGATACAGTTTCTAAAACAAAGTTTTAAGTCCAATATTCCTATTCTTCTCGAACATCTATTGCGTGAACAACCAAGGATAAGTTGATGCTTTTATCCATTAATTTTTGAAAAAAATATCGACTCTAGAATTATGGACCGCAAAACATGTGCAAGGGTATTGCATGTTAGGACTTGGTTTCCTTAAGTCTTGCAGCACTAGGCCTTGGTCTTGCTCCTATTCGATTTTGGCCTTTGTCTTGTCGACCTAAAGCTGGTTTTGGTTTTGCAAAAAAAGCAAAACCATTATCACGGTAATAGGCTATTTGAAAAAATTTGTAAATTAGTTTAAAACTATAGCTTAGCTTCTATTTCACCCCAAAAATATATTTCGAGAAAAATAGGTCTTTTACATTAATATTTTGAGTTTTTCGATATGAAATTGACCTCGAAAAAGGCCAACATTGTCATGGCAACTTGAATGACATCACACCTCGCGAAACAGCCCGTGTTTGTTCATGAATAATGAATTCCGTGTATTATAAATCTTTATAGTGCATCAATATAAAAGTACAAGGATAAAAACGCTAAACAAATTATTCATATACGTTCCAAACATTAAACAAATACGAAGTAACTGATTCCACAATTTCTGTGAAGATCATTTTGATTGATGTAAGTATTAAACACAATTTGATATATCTAATTATAAATTTTTGGTAAAAGACATAACCTATAAAATGTAAAACTTTGTATTCTCTAACCTCAAAATTGGTTAAGTATTGACATTCCACAATAAGTAGATGTGACTCTCTGACTGGTAAATGCTAAGTAAATGAGACTTAGTTTTATCTTCACATAATATTTACATATAAGTTTTGACATTGTGGAATTTCGATAAACAAAAGTCGGTGTTCATTGCACAAAATTTGCCGAGCATAACGACGTCAAATTACTGCTGTTTGTTCGTAAAATCTTGATTCCGTGGCAAATTATACCCGCCTTTCAAGATTAAATTAAAGACGAACTGTATTAATTTAACAATAATTGCTGAAACTCGAAATAACCTGTTCACTTTATATGAAATTGACAGCTACAACATGGCGTTTCGCGAAGTGTTACGTCACTTTTTCATGTGCTTCTCTGATTGGTGTTTAATACCACGTGATTAAACGTGTTCTTTTATTTACTAATTATCATGGTTAATCATTAGAAACTCTAAACCATCCGGTTTATTCTTAGTAGTCTTACTCATCACTGTACAAATCTAGGACATAATCTAGTTACTTTTGGTTTAGCATCCAAGCAAATGACATATTACTGCACAACCTTTACCATTTTTGTCTATTGCGGTGAATCAAACCTTATTGTTGCGTCATTTTTGTTGGTGGGATTGATTCAAAAGTATATTTTATTAGGTTCGTTCCAACCCATCAAAAAACCGTCTTTGGTACGGTGAGGATTTTTCGCAACAGAGCTTACGTGTTCCAACCTGGCAGTTACCGTTAAACGAACGATATTGTTTTGTGTTCCAACCGATTTTGGCATCGTTTATGAACCGTTTCCGGGACGGTCTTTTCGATAATTGCTTGGTAGCAAGAACTGTGCATACCCGCATATTGCGCAGGAAATATAATTTACCTACTACCAATATGTAATATCAAACTTTTCGATACTAATATGAGTTTCGTAATGAGATACTTTACCGCACTAGTGGAATGAACTCATGAATAAAAAATTAATGAATCGCTTATATTCTTTTTCGTATCTATTGCGGGATTTAGCGGGTACTAGGGTTTGTATTGCATTATTTGCAGCAATTTCTATATCAGAATATACACTTTCATAGTCGAAACTCATGTCGATACAATTTCTCCAAACTAAAGTGAACGCGTCAAAATTGATAGTTCGCAAAATAAATCAACAATGAGCGGAACGCTTGCTTGTTACATGATTCTAATATCTAATATTTTGAGTAAATAATTAACATTATTGGTAGTAGGTAAAATAATGTACTATATTCGTATCGTAAATTCATATTACGATATTCAATGGGTTATCAAACTCGGCCTAACGACAAATTTCCCATCTCATTTCTTAATATGAATCTTTACGACACTTATATCGTAAATATTTATTAAACGCTTCCAATAACCGTTCCAAGAACGGTCCAGACTAGCAGGTTGGAACAAACCTATTGAACCTAGTATTGAGTAAGTGGCAGAACTTAAAAGAATCAGTTTTGATTAATAATATTGGCAATAGTCTCAACTAATTTCAAACAACAATTCCTTAAACGTTTGTGCGCTCTAATATCGATATGAGAATTGATTGATAAATACTTTAGTATAAAACAGTATCCAGATCTTCACGGATGATGCAAATATTCTACATTTTTGTATGAACATCAATAGAGATGAGTATAGCATTTTGCCTTTTCACGCTACATATATGATCCACTCTGTATAAGGTATTGAACAATTGTATAAAAAATGGTAATTGATAAATAGCTTATAAATGCAAAAGAAAAGCAAATGACGCGTGTCTCTTTGAAGTATTTTTTTGGGATGTGAATAGTGTGAGATTGATAAATGGGATGCAACACAATAAGTATATAATATACATAGTAATAGAAAAGAGAACAAACACTCAAAGCAGCAAACACGAATTGATCTGAAGTGTTGTGATGTGTGCGTGTGTGTATTTTCGAAAGAAGGAATGAAACTAATCTATGGGTATCTAAAATGGACCTTTTATTTATTGTCGAGATACAAACTCAAAAATATATATTTCAAAATTTCAAAACACTAAATCTACTTGCACGGTGTTCAAGTATAAATAATTTATAACAATTATTTTTAAACATTTATTTACTTAAGATGAAAATATAAAAACAATGAAAAAAAATTAAAACGTGGTATTAATCTCAAGAAAACAATACTGAAATTACTTGGCAATAATTGTAAGATTGATAAAAAATAATTAATAATGAAGTTCACATGATGCAATTTACATACAATTTTTCATCTATTATTTTATTCTAATAATTGGAGGCCACGAGTATATGTATGAGAATTCGCAGTTTCCTCCATAGATCGTTAACATTAAAAGTAATTGAGCAATTTAGTCAATGGGAAAATTCAGAGGATCAACTAAGTCTTTCACATATTAAATACATAGTGAGGAAGAAAAAGTTAATGAACCACATTTCTTTCTCTTTTCTAGTGAGCGCATATAGAAATAAACAAATAGACAGTCTTCAGATAATGATGAAATAAACAATCAAATACCTAGTAATAACTATAATTACTAATTTTTGAATAAAGAGAAAAATTTTCACCCAAGTTTTAGTAGAAGAAATAATGTCAACGAAGGTTGTGAAGAGCTGCAGCCACATTTCTACGATAAACCGTTTATCTTATTTAGGCTTTCGATAGGGTTCAATTGAACTGATTTGTAGAAACTAAACAGAAAATTCTATTGCCAAGGAGACAGCCTAAGCGTAATAATAATCATATTTGATAAAAGGATTAATAAAGTAAAGTAGACTGGAGAGGATATCAATTGAAAAACAACAAAATTAAATTTATATGTTATGCTGAGGATGCATAAAGACAAAGATAACTTACGAAGGCGTCCGTGAAGGAAAATAGGCCAGGGCATTTACGAACGCCATCGTGTTCTAGGGATTAAATAAAAGTTATATACATAAAATTCAACATTTTTTGTCTATGTGTTATATTTTTAAACACTAAATACACCAAAATTTTTAGTTTTTTTGCGTTTTGCGCTAAACCTATACAAAACTCGTCTTTGTTACTATGGGCAATATTGTAGAGAATTGAAAAATTTTTTTTTTCTTTTCGGCTAAATTATCTAAGCAACAAATTATCGAAATTTAATTTATAAAAACTTATTTTGAAGATTTTTCAATTCTCTACAATATTGCCCATAGTAACAAAGACGAGTTTTGTATAGACAAAAAATGTTTAATTTTATGCACATAACTTTTATTTAATCCCTAGACAGGGCCGGATTAAGCTAGGGGCTTGGGGGGGCTATAGCCTCGGGCCCCAGGTCCAAGAGGGCCCCATCATTTGGAAATCATTCTGTATTTTTTGATGTGTTGATATCACAAATCTAACGTATTGATATTATTTTGTGAATTTTTACGGGTTTTCGAATTCCTTAAGGGGGCCCCGTCATTATTTTAGCCCCGGGCCTTATAAATCTTAATCCGGCCCTACCCCTAGAACACGATGGCGTTGTTTTTTATCTACTATTAATTTTGTCACCAAAAGCCTTTTTTTTTTCGTAAGTGCCCTGGCCTAAAAAAACGCTTACAGAACTGAAGAGTCTGGAAGATGCAAGCTCCCGATTTATTATATAAGAACTTTGGGGGATATCATTTGAAGACTTAAGCGTCAGTTGCAAGACTTACGTACAACCGATTGTAATTGTGAGGAAAGAACCCAATACGGAGGTGGCTTCTCAGAATAACGTGCATGACAATTACCTATTTAATTGAAAGAAAAGTGAAGAAACACGAGAAATTTGTGGTAAAGAAAAGAGAGATCTCGTGGATAGAATTCCAAATAACTTGATATTGAAAATTTGTAAACTATAAGATGGTATAAGATCTTATCCTTATTATACTAGTAGTTTTCTGCTTTTGTAGTAACATCAATCTATAGGAAACTTATTTATTTGTAACAAATAAATGGGTCGACGTTTTTTATTGCCATTTAATTAGGGAGGTTCTCAATACTGTGGATTATTTTAAAGGAGTCCGTGGACTAAATAAGGTTGAAGAATACCGGTCTAATCTAATTTATAGATTGGATACTTATATGGGTAACAACAATATAAGGATTATACAGGACATTCTAATCAAGTGGAGAGGATGAAGGACACGCATAGAAGAAGTATAGTTTCAACAAGTAATTTGTGAGATGTGCGTTATTCTTTGCGGGCTCGACAATTCTGGCATTCATTATCGTCTCCACCTTCTTGATTTGTGTTTCTATTTCCTACTACCGGATACTAATCCTGAATAAGTCAGCCTCATTCCATGCATTTTTGAGTCTGCGTTAATGATCTACCATTTTGTTCACAAAAATATTGTTTTTATTAATATGGCATTTTCTGTTCTTTCTATATGACATATATATTTTATTCTACCAGCTTTTTGTGACTAATTATGTTTTTTGTACATTTTTACACATTCTTGTTAGTTTTCGTTTCATTCACTCGATAATGGTACAATCGATGATTTCCTTATTTAATAGACATTTTTTTACCGAGCGAGAACAAACTTTTAAAGGGAACAATAATGAAATTTGACAGCTGTGGTATCAGATTTTTTATTACTTCCAATCAACAGAACTTAGAACTTATGGATCGACTGTAGTTTAGATCTTTATAATTGTGTGACAGGGCATAACGATCTATTTTATAGCATTACTTTTACTGCGAGATCTCATTCTATCCGACGCGACGCTTCTGGGTATCCAAATTTACTTAGAAGTTATCATCACAGCAAAAGCCGTCTTGAAATAAAGACTTAAGCACTGCATCACCTGGAATTTAGTTCTAAACGATGCTTTAGAAGCAGTTTTTTAACATATTATCAACCCTTGTATGTGCGTTAATGTTTCAATGGCAGTTTTTGAAAAAACCATACTGAACACCGTGCATCAAAAGTATATATAACAATATAACAGTCCATAATCTCTATCGTATTTTGTACAGCATCAGTAAAATAACGCAGCCTACTACGCATACATACATTAGATCACTTTTTTTGCCCCTATGTGGGGTCGGCATACTATAAAAAATAAAAGAAAAACAGTTACTTAACTAAAGTTTTATTTACAATATACAAATCTACTATTATGCATATACTTAAGTCTTATACATTACTGTTTATCTTCAGGACAATGGTGAGGTAGTGTACTGATTTGGGAATAATAACAATGACCTATCCAAATTTTTTATGGTGATCAGATACTTTTTTTATACGATACGTTTTTTTTTAATTTTTTTATGTAAAAAGCAGGCACAAGAGGATACACTCGAGTAGTTCTAGTGATACCTGCCGTTAAACTTCTGTGCATTGTAGTGTTCAGGAAAGACGTGCCTTGATAGCTGAGTCGACAGGATTCCACTTCTCCAAGGAAAGCAGTTCCGATAAATTGACGTTCTGGGCGTCTGTAGGTGAACTCTTTGTTCATGAGCCACGTCTGCCCGTCGAGTTGGTATTGCAAATACAACTCCAGGTGGTGTTATGTTGGATTGCCGTGATAGTTTCGATCTAGTTCGTCTAAGAGTCGAATTTATCCCTTTTGTACTCGTATTATGCTTGGGGGCCAAGCGATATTCCAAATATGGAATTTGAGCCTTTTAGAGGATTAGAAGCTGTTTTGGACTATATAGCTTTTTGGTTTTAAAGAGGGTTCCAAGTTTTAACACCGAACAGGCGAATTTGCGGAGCTGGTGATATTTTATGACCAGACATAATCAAACCCAGAGTCAGATTGCTAGCCGTCTTTATAAAGAAAGAGGCTGAGTCTTTACGGCATTAAACTCAATTAGACTGCTTCCACTCCACTCCAGATTGTTTTCAGGATCAGTATTGAAGATAGTGATTTGTTGTTGCGTACGGATTTGGGTGTTAGTCGAGTTTATTGGGGCAGTTCATTTGAACGACGACACCAGTGTTCTATCGTGGGCGAAGCTATAGATCTTTGTTGTATAGAAGGAAGAGAGTAGATGACAAATAATTTAGAAGTTTGGTATACCAAACTCTGCCAAAATCCTTTGATATGTCCAGTGCGATTGCTTGGGATCCCCCATATTTCTCTATACCTTCAGTCCATACGTTGATGACTTAAATCAGGTGATAATATAAATTGGGAATGATTAATTCCTTTTGGAAGATGATGTGATACAATACTGACCTGTTGACGAAGACGTTAAACAGGGTACTAAGTGATTCAACTGAAACACATCACGAACAAATCTACTTTCTGTATTTTGACTTTAACAAAATGTAGTTAATTTGTTATTTTATTTGATGGAAACATATACTTTTTACGCATTTCATAATCCTCTTGCGAAAATTGCTTCTAATTATGAAAATAGCTGTGAATACGTATTAATTACGTTTTTTAATTGGGTTCGTTATGTAGCGAAGAGCAACGACATAAAGAAACGGTATTTGTGGATTATTGTATTCTTGAAAATCTACTATTGAATCTTGAGTATATTATGAATCATCTTCTTTCATTCATTCTCATAAAACAGCCAACATATTTATTATAGAAGCAATTCTTATTGATTAATTTAAATTACATTTTTTCTGGTTTATAGGAAAACTTGAAAAATCTTGTTTTCTATTTGTGAAGCTTATGTACAGATGTGCTAGTTTCTTGGATGCCTACTAAATGTCAGGTTTTTCCTTTTTAACCTTCTTAGTGGTCCGATTCTCATTTATTCATTTCATATAGTCTATTCATCAATAACTTAGTCTTTCTCCTTCTAACGATACCTAGTACTGTTAATTATGTAATTGTTTCCCGTATCTACTATGAGCCTCTATTGTTTCTAATAATTATTATTCTCATTTTTTGTTTATGTTCAAATACCTCTAAAACTTTTACAAGTGAAGGTTCGTTGTTTTATTTATAAATAGAAACTATTCCGCACTAGGGAAGCGGCATAAACCCAATTTAATCAGCGTCGGATTAAGAAGTAGTGGGGCCTGGGGCTAAAATCGACACGGGGCCTACTTAAGCAAATCAAAATCAGCTTGAACTTTTTTAAATGTAATGTATTAGTTTCAAACTGAATATAAATGATTTTTTCATAAACTATAAAATTTTTCTCGATTTAGTTGTGGCAAAATTTTCAATTATCTCATCAAAATTCATATACTGTAACACCTCAATTTCAAATGCACAGCCTTGTTAATGACGACAATCGTTCATCTAATATTAGTAGTAGAGCGATGTACATTTTTTATTTCCTTTAAAACTGAGAACGACATTTATGCTTCACAATTCGTCACGAGCAATCGGAAGTCTATAAATACATTTGGAAAAGTTTTGATTATATCTGATTCAACAACCCAATTAAGCATTTTCAGTGGTATTAATAAATTATTTGTATTATTAATCAATTAGGTTTGATAAGAGGAATGAATTGTAAAGCACAAAATAATTCAAGTTTTTGATAATTTGAATATATTTCTACTAAAGATTTTACTCGCACATCTAATTCATCTTTTACATTTTGAGTATAAAAGTAAAGTATACTATAGAATATAAAATTATTATATAGAGTGAAAAATTAGAGTGTGGATTAAATTACACTAATTCATTCATTCCATTTAAACTTCCAAAAAATTTTTGGAAAAAATGCAAATTTTTCTGTAGATTGAATTTTGTTTTTAAAATAAGTGAAATTAGTAATTTTGAGGAGCCTCTACGTGCTCAGGGCTTGTGGCTTGAGTCAACGCTAGATCCGACGCTGAAGTTAATCAGCCAAATTATGAAATAATGAATTTGAAAAGTGTTTAAATGGAAATGAAGTTGGAGGCTTTGAAAAAATAATATGAAACTACATTGAACTATTCTCAGGCCAGAAAGTTGACAGGTACAAAAGAGTAATGATCAATCACGAAGAAAAATTTATCAACAGAACTATTTACAGCTTCAAAATTATACTATTAGGTACTTCTGTTCTAAATGCGTGACTAAACTTTTTAATATAGGTAATAGAGTTGGGCATCTCGGAAGATCGAGAATTTACGCGCAAGATCGGCCCGACTTCTAGTGGATTCGTCGTCAGTGGAGCCCCATTTATTTGTATTTTATGTTAAGAAGATGGAAAAAATTGAGTATCCACCTGTAATTGAATATTTATTTTTGAAAGCTAACAGGCCTACGCATATGAAAGAGGAGTTAGACACTTTGTAAGCAGACTCTTTACTATCATTTCTTCTTCTCATGTGGTCTTCTTATTGAAGGCTGCGACCACGTTTTTAAACGCGTCTCTGTCCCTCGCAACATGAAACAATTCTCCGAAGTTGAGATTCGTCTATTCTCTTATGTTACGGAGCCAGGATTTCTTCTTCCTGCCGATGCTTTTCTTTCCCTCTCCTCTTCCCTGCATTATGTTTTATAGCAGTAGGTGTTTGTCGTTCGTTACCGTGTTTGCTCACTTTGGACCGAAGGGTTTTCGAATGAACATTTCCTAGGAGTTATTAGCGCAGTTTAAGCAAAATAAGTCGGATTTTTACGTATATTCATAGCTGTATATATAACCTGGATCCTCTAATACACTCGAGCAACGAAAAAAAAAGCCAAGGAAGAGTATTACAAATGGAGAGTCTGCTCCGAAATAAGCAAAGACCGATTCATTGACCGGAAAAATCATGGTGTTTATCCTATGTTATACCGAAAAGGTATAACATAGGAGGGTATTACGCATCAGTGCTTCATAAGGTAGAGGGATAAATTGTAAAGAAATGACCTTATTTGATGTCACTGGCAATATGCATGGCTAGAATTCACGACTTGCAGTTTCAAATAGATCGACCATCCTCCTTATTCACCAGATTTAATCCCAGCCCTTTTTCTTGTTTTCTAACTCTAATTTAAAGTTTCTCTTGTGGAAAAGAGATTTTTATCAGACGCATACGTAAATGCCTATTTTGAGTACAAAGTCGGGAACTATTATATAGAAGGGTTAATAGGTTAATAGAAAAAGTGTATGGACTCAAAAGGAGACCATGTTGAGAAATAGCAATCCCTTATAGGTTGGAAAGAGTAATAACTAATACAAACATATTTTATTATTGAAAAAATTGATGTGAGATGCTACTAAACGATCTGAATCCTACGTAAGTAGTAAGAAGAAAACATTCTGATTAATGTTTTCTTCTTCTTATGTCATGTTCATCACCAGATGTAAGTTACCTTTTACTTGTATTGTGGTCTATATTTACTATATTAAAGAAAAAACATACAATTTAACGACGGATTGGAGCATCTATTTTGAGAGGCAATTATACCGTTGCCATCCGACAGGTGTCATGGCGAATTTCCAATAGATATTATCCGCGACCCGGGTTTGAGCCCGGAACGTCTTAATTAGCAAGCAGAGCACCATCCCACTACACTATAGCGTCTGATTAATACAAGGCGATTAATTTTGACGTTGTTAATAGATAAACAGTAATGTATGAGATTAAACAATTGATTTCAAATGTCTACAATCATAAAAAATAAATATAATTCTGTTTTGTTGACTGTTTTCATTGTTTCTGCAATAATCTACAGGGTAGGAATACTAAGAGGTTATAATCTAATTTTTTATTTTCTAAAAGCAATATTATGTTTTGATCAAGTTTTGTGGACAATACTGTTGATGATTTGGTTTCCAAATTAACAGTGACATGTTTATTACAGTAACGCGACTTTTATAGAAATTTTTCTGTTAATAGGATTGTATGGAAGGACACGGCTAATTAAGACACCATCTACATGCTATAGGAATCACGGACGATCCGAAATACTGTTGGTGCATGGAAAAAGAAGAAGCTGCAGACTGCAAATTATTGATGAGTGCCCATTACTCACATGTGCGAGGTTCATTAACATGGCCAAGCCGTCAGAAGAATATTTTCCAGCTTACTACAAAAAGAATTTTTCGGGCAAGAAATAAAGTGCCGTCATATTCTCGTTTGAGATCAGATCAAAGCATATAGGTATAAAGGTGTGTGTAGCATGAGAATCGGACTAAGGACACCTTATTTATTTCTTCCTTCCTGCTCAACGTGAGTAGGGAATTTTCTCAGTGATACTGAAATGTCAAGCCAACTAAAACATCGGACTTAGACACGACTAGTCGATCAGAAACATTCTTCAATCAATTCATTATCATAAATTTGAATCGATCAGCATTGAATTAACGTTACGAGGGTATCACCAAGAGTACAAATACTCGATTTTGTAGCAATTAACTCTTAGTATGGCATTGTATTAATTCTCTAAACATGCAGGTTGACCGATTTAAAGTCATGGTGGTATATGTAATGCGAGAGCAAGGCAATTAAAGACAGATAATGGAAGCGATGCCATTCCTTGGAACGGAACCTTTCTGTAGCCTTGCAAAAGCAACTAAAGTGGCCACTTCCAAATGGGTGAAGTACAACTATGGGCTATAATGCAAGAGCTCACCAAATTAATTTCAATTGAAATAGTTCACATCATGCAATCGCCAAAAATTACAGCAAAGTAGTTAAATAAAGACGAAAACAGTTCAAGCTGTCATCAAATTTGATGATAGATGTTGTAGATTCTGTCGATTAGAAGAAGAAACTGCAGATTACATACATGTTACCGTGATAGTTTAACAAATACCTGATGGGAGGTACTAGGGTTAGCAAAGAACTATATGAATTCAATCTTCAAACTGACAGATTTCACTAGAAGAATGAATCTAAACTAATAAGACAAAAATAGATTTAAATAGGTAACAGTATGAAAAACAACAAGCCAAATCAGTAGAATCTAAATATCTATCTATGAGAGTTGTCTGTGAAGTTTTTGACTTTAACCTGAAGATATATTGGTGCTTGCATTGAGAGGTTCTCGCCAAAATTTCAGATATTGCCCCTGCCACTTTTTTTGTTTTATAACCTAAAAGTTTTATTTCCAGGAGACTGACTCTCAGCTGACTAGGACGTTGGAAGGATTAGAAAGGTTGGAGCAGTGCTGTAAAAAGTGTATTATTTTTGTAACTATTTTGAAGAATAAAGATGTTTGTAGAAAAAAATTTCTTATTTCTTGGTTAGGTGGTAGTGAATTAATGCTCTGTGTAATGCCATATTCAGGTCAGTCTGCTAACTTCATTGTTTTTCATTGCAATAACATTTGGCCGATGTAGATTAACGATATGGACAATCGAAGGGGTGTAATCAAATATCTTGTTAGTTAGTTGGCAGCATGTAGTTGCTTGAAAGTAAGCTGGTGCTAGTCTATTCTCTTCTCGTGGGAATTTTTTAAGTACAAATAAATTCTATTATTAAATTACTTATTGAATGCGTTTTATCACGATTAATTGGAAATTAGTCAACCGCATTTCTAACAAAACTGGATTGAGGTGTCTAAATTTTGTAACGTGTTTCATCAATTTCAAATGATAAAAGTACGCAAGTTTTTATCAATCGTTTTCAGGTTGTACTATTTTGATTTGGAGGAGAGGAAGTGTTTATCCTAAAAAAGTGAAAAACTTATGTGCGTGTGTAATATGTAGTGTTTTGCAATGATCGAAAACATACAAGCAGTAGAAATATTAAGTTTATCATGAGGACATACACAAAAAATATGGACACATAAAATAACATGCTTTTTCTGTTAATCACTCCAAAACTTACCTCGCACTGTGGCTCAACATTATGATATTTCTGGAACAATGGACAACGTTTTATTATAGAAAAACAATACACTAATTGCTTGTATAATAGCTAGCAGAACCTATACAATGCGGCCCATATGTATGGAATAAATTCAATTTTAGCGTTACTTTGACAATTTATAGTATCAAAATATTCAAATAAATTTCAAATTAGAAATTGGGTCATGTGGCAACTGGCTTTTAGTCCTCTGTTTAGTAATATAAAGTTTATTTTTCAATTATTAATATTATTAATAATTAAAACTGAGAAAACTAATTTTTAAGATGTAAAATTTTGATAATGTCTCTATCACAAAACGTAGAATGATGATAAAAATGTCGCATAATGTCAAGAATGCATTTTTCAATTGAATTAAATGTTTAAAATGACATTTTGTATGATATAAGGGGTTATTTTGTTAATTTTTTCCGTTATCCTAACTTTTAATATACTTTAGATTTTAAATAAACCCATAAGAAGTAGACGAGTGGTGTCAAATCGGGGGATATAACCGGCTATTCAATCGGTCCTCGTCTTTTAATCCACCTATTGGGAAAAACCTAGTTTGAATAATTTCTATATGTACGTGCAAAATGCGGTGGAGCTCCTTTTTGTTAATAGTAAATAGACCGATCTATCTCAATCGGATTATTAACATCAGGAAAAAGTCTTTGTAATTTAGGCACTTAGAAGTTAATAATAAAAATCTAGATAAATCTCATCATTAACCGGTCCCTCAAAAAAATAAGGATAAGAATAATTTTATTGTTAATGGTACCAGCTGAAACTTTCATTTTTTTAGGATATTGAGTGTGAGCCTCACACATCCAGTGAGGATTTTCTCTGCTCCAACATCTACAGTTCTGTTTGTTAACCGTACCGTTTCAATGAAACGTCATTCAATCATCATCAGAAAAAAACTCTTTTGTTCATGAACTGGAAATCAGCTGGACTGAACTTTGTAAGGATGGTAATTTTTTTTATGCGAACGGCAGGTTCTCGAGTTGTCTTATGCGGATTTTTCTAAATCTCTAGAACTACATCCAACTTTTTTTCGCCATTTCCACCTGGTTTTTCATTATTTTTTACATGTTCATTTCACGAAACTTTTTGCTAATTATAGACTGCGAAACGTATTGACCAGAGTATTTATTATTAAATATTTCAAAAACCTCCTTTTGAGTTCTTGTTTTATTACCATAACCAATCATAATTGAAATGTCTATTCTTTGAGTCCCGGACTAATGAGCCATAATTAAATTTAATACGCGCACAAATATCAAAGAGATATAGAAACAGTATTAATGAAACTTAGGAACAGAAAAAGTCCAGGCCCAGGCGGCATTCCAAATGAACTTCTTAAATACGGCGGGAGAAGCTTGAAACATCAGCAGTTAACTTGCAAAATCCTACTACATCAAAAAATTCCGAATGAATGAATACCAGAATTTTATTATTCAAAAAAGGAGACAAAAAAATATCCGCAAACTACCGAGGCATAAAACTTCTAAATACAACCTTGAAGCTAGTAACAAAGATCATGATAAATAAAATAAATAAATCTTGTACAGTTGCGATATTTGTCCTGCGACAAATAACTGAAAAATCCATCGAGTATAACAAACTGGCGTTCATGTGTTTTATAGACCTGGAAAAGGCGTTTGACCGAATACAACTGGAGGACGTGGTACACCTTCTATACAACAGGCAAGTCCCATATAACAACATAAAAACTATCGAAAACATTTACCAGAGAAACAAAATCAAAGGCATAACTACCGAAGGAACTCCTGTAAGCAATGGTATTCGACAAGAAGATTCTCTTGGCCCCGAATTGTTTAACATCGTTATAGACGAAGTAATATAAAGTATTCGTAACCTGAAAGGGTATAAAATGGGGAATAAAGACGTCAAGATCCTATGCCAATCCGATGATGCTGTTCTGATTGCAGAAAACGAAGATGACCTACAGAGATTACTATTCAAATTCATCACAACGGCAAAAAGTTTAAAAATGAAGATATCTGCAGTAAAAACGAAATGCTTGACCACTTCAAAAACACCTATCAGATGCAAACTGGTTGTAGATGATGAAATTATACAACAAGAGATTAAATATCTAGGCATAGAAATATCAGGATACGGTGATATCGAAGCGGACGTACGACAGAATGGTCAAAATAGCTAGAGATAAGTCGCCCTTAGGGCGCCGAAGCGATGGGAGACCCCGCAAGAGATGGAGCGATAAACTCTCTAATAATTAAGCGGCAGAGGATACGAGGAAAAACAACCACCGTGCTTACATTAAATAAAGAAGAAGAAAAAGCAAATATCATACTGACGTCTTTTAGTAACTTTCAATACCTAAATGACAGTAGCCTAATAGATTCATATCAACTGTTTATTTGGTCTTTTGACTAATATCTAAGGACCTTCAAATATTTTTTTAACAGAACAGATTCGAAAATACCTGGTTATTTCTAAGCTATATTTTAATAGACCAGACAATATTGCTGATTTAAAAGTTTGGATAACGGAAGAAATTAACAATATAACCCCTGAGGTTATACGAGAATTCCAAAATAGACTCGGTTATTATCATAAAGTGAATGGTTGTCTTTTTTAACATTTAATTTAACTGTAAAGTACATTGAAAAATAAATTCTAAATATTATGCGACAACTATATCTTCATTCTACGTTAAGTTTTGTGATAGAGACATTATCAAAATTTAACATCTTAAAAATTAATTTTCTCAGTTGTAATTGCACCAAATTTGAAAAACTTTATATTGCTGAACAGAAGACTTAAATACCTTTCCAACAAGGTACCACACGACCCTTTCTCAGTTTTTTTACACATAGTACATAATAATGGTAAAATTGAATTTATTCAATATGCATATGGTCCACATTGCATAAATTGATTTAGTTCTGTGTAATTTGAATAAAGGATAGCTGGGTGTACTATAAGAGCATAAGGAATCACATAATGTGCCATTATAAGGGCTTCACAACAGCAAGAAAGTGGGAGAGAGAGAGAGAGATTTTTCTCGTCTCGATTCGCTTTTGACATAAAATTACCAAATTATTTATACTTTCAAGTTTTGAATCGTTAAGTTTTTCTTTTATTTCAGAAAAAAATTGCAAATACTGTTCAATTAATTGATTATCATTTATATCAACACGTCAAGAGTATTAATTCCTCTCAAACTGTCCCCGTTTCGTACAGAACCATGAAGATGAATTCCAGATGAAAATTATATAAAATTTCTTCTCACTTCTTAGACGTTTTTATATGTTTTCCTTGATGAATAGTCTTGATTTGGGTCTCTTTTGACAAAAAAATAGTTCAAAAACGTAGGTGAAAATTTTTTATCAAAAGATACCTAAAATAATGGCACTAATTTTAACAAAATTTGATATCGTTTTCTTCACCTTGTTGTAGATGCATTATGGACTTTAAATAGAACATATTAGTACACAGTTGGAAGAATAATGAGTTTAATTATTCCTCTGAGTTACAATTAAAACTGTATATTGTAATAAAAATAAACCAGTTTTACAATTTTTTATGACACATTATGCGATAGTGAAAATAAGAAAGCAAGACATTATATTTCATATTCATATATCTAGCCCATAATTTTTAAGGGTGATGAGCATAAATTAAATTGGTAGTCAAATGAAAATAAAAATAGCGAACAGAGCAAAATAAAGAGAGGATAAAAGCATAGAAAAACAGACCTTCCCATCGAAGATACGACTCGATTTTCTGCAAAATTAAAATTTTAATTCTTCAACTTAAATTGCATAAAAATTTTATAAATTATTTTGCGCATACCGAAAAAATATTTTACAAAATTATCTAAACATTGCTTTCTAATAAAAGCTGTAGAAGTAGCATTAAAGAAATAATCATTGTTTCTGGTTATGTATCAAATATTCTACCAGGTTGCTGTTGATCAAGTAAATATAAATTTTTACAAAATAGTTAATGTTAGAAGAAAATATTGTGGTAACAATTATTAAGGTAGAACACAACTGAAATATCTCCATAGAGTTAATTGTCAGCTAGATATTATCTGAAAAGTAAACCATAACATAAACCTTTTTTGTTGAGTTATATCAAATGGATATTAGGTGGTGTTGTTATTCTTGATCATAGGGTCATTATTCCATTCAAAAATTTCCAATAACTCTTCATAATTTGATATTTTTAGTATTGAACGTATATTTCTCTTATATTTCCGAGCGTTCTCCATGAATTACCCACGCAGTTGAATGAACTTTAAAGACAGTTGTGCGTTCATTTTCAACTAGATATTTGAACAGTTGTTTTCAATTAGATTTGTTTTATATCCGCGGCAGCACTGCGATCACAATTTCGCGCAAGCGCAGCAGTTACTTTGACTTAAGCCATTTCTAGATCGCTGCTACCGTAGTGTTCTCTGTAGTTCTTTGCCTTAACTCAAAATCAGATCTGCGATTTGTTTTCTAGATGCAAAGAAAGTTAAGCCAAGTGAAATTACACCTATAATCTTTCCTTGGTGGTCAACTGTTCCACCATGAAGACGAGTTGAAAGAACAGATTTTTTCTGCATCTGTTCACGCTTTTTTTGTATAATCAAACAGAGCTTACTTTATTGATATACCTCATATATTATACTAGTTGACAGGTTGATAATAGAATAGTGGTTACCCCGTGTAAGTCAGAATTACACCTGCGTTCAGCTTAAATTGCTAAATTTTTAACGAATATTAATAATAATTTACTGCGGAGAATGATAATGATAATTTTTTTTGTTTCAAAATAATATTGAAGAAAATTCATAGATTGAACCACTCAACGATGAATAAGACAAGGAAATTGAGGAAGACGAAAGAGCTTACGATTTATCGGATGGCAGCTGTGAGGAAACCAAGTATGAATCAGATAAAAGTGTAAATTCTGATACTGACGATTAAAATAATCTTCAATTTCTACGTGACTATGTGGTTTATCACATGTTCTTTACATCCCAATCCCTGAAAATATCGTATAAAAAAAGTTGATGGAAAATATGATTTTCGATTATTGAATTGATTAAATGTTATATAAAATCAATTTTAGAGTTGATTAAAAAAAGTTAAGAAAATAGGTCAACAGAATAGTTGAATAACTATCTATAGCTTATATATATACATATAACTTAACTTAATAATAATTATCTTATATGATATAAGAGAAAAATTTCACAGGCCCTGAAATGAATGAATTTTTTTTAAATCAGGTGTATATCGACTGCTGATGTATAATCTACCGTTCTCTATGCTGCTTTTTTTTGGTAATTATTTTTATTATCTGAACAATCACTCAATAAATTATTGTGCGTCCTGAAAACGTTAATTTTCCTATTTTTACACGATCAAATTTTTTTAACGTCCACCCACTCCTCCGGAGTCTGCTGACTTTCATAACACTGTATGTCTGCTACTAAAAATTAAATTCATGAATTCAACCTGAAATGATTGTGTGATTTGCAGCACTACCTCCTGGACTATTAGAAGGGAAATTAGATGAATTTTCACGAGTACGACAAAACCTAGAGAATGTATACACCTACTGCAAGAAAACGGTCTACTATGTAACAAAAAATAAAAAAAAATAGCTGAGAAAAATTATTATTTATTACAGTAACCTAACCTCAACTAACGTAAAATATGAAAATATGCTGAAACTAAGTAAATAAACCACATTCATAGTTAAAACAATACAATAAAAAATAGAATACAATAAAAAATAGATTCATTTTTGTAATAAGTCAGTAAAATAAATTAAATTCACTTCAAAGTAAAATTAATCTTAAACGCAATCAAAATTGACCTGGACTGACAGAAACAAAACGTATTTTAGTACAAATGTTTATTATCGCCTTCAATACAAGCATGCTCAATTCAATTTTCCATACACTCGTTGTACGCCTCGGCTGGGATAGCCCTCAATATCTTGAAGAATTTTTTTTTGTGGCACATTATGCGAAGCGGAATGTTAAGCTTTGAAAAGAGGAAGAATCTGGCGAATACGGTGGTTGAGTTTCGTGTTTGGTCAAAAAACTCAGTCCCCATCGAGGTGGTATATTAAGCATTGTAGTGGTGAAAAATCTATGAATTTTCTACGCACAAATCCAATAGTTTTCCACAAATTATCAAGTAATACTCCTTATTGATCGTTCGATCTTCTGGAATGAATTCATGATGAACCACACCACAACAATCGAAGAAATGAGCATCACTATATATCTTTCCAAAACAATAATACAACGAATATTCTTTACAATAATTGTACTTTTGATTTTTATACTAATCAGGAACGTTATATAATCGAACATAAACTTGAGCATAAAAAATAAGTTTCAATTCTAAAAATTTGTAAAACTTACCGTAAGAGTCTGGTGATATAGTCAGGCCAATTATCGGGAAACATCACTAAGAAAAAACCGACTCCTATTAAAATCATCCCAGCCAATTTCATTCCTTCAAAACTAGCTCCATATAAAACAACATCTAATGCTGAAAAAAAAGCAAAAATAAATCCAATTCAATTTACACGTTTTTTTGCATTTTCTAATATTGATATTTAAAATAATAGAGTGTTTTTGAAACGAATAACATTCGTTGGGTACAAGGAATGAATTTTGCATTACAAATACTCCATTTTTCTATAACAAAAACGACAAACTATTGTAATTAAACAGAATATACACCTCAACCAAAAGATAGACCGTAATTCTAAATAAATTCAAACTTGAAGAATTTTTTTGGCATTGGTCATTGGCACACAAAAATATTCATGATACATAAGTTAAATAGAGGACTGTGGAAAAATCTATTACAATACATAATTTAATTATATTTTCTTATAAGGCTTGGTGGCTTTAAGAAACTCTGTATTTCTGTCGGGCAGTTAAGTGTTCCTTGAGTTTTCATATCAAACTTCTGATTTGCGGTAGAGTATATTCTCTGTAGTCAGTGAGGATGTGCTTAACAGACACAGGAACGTGACAACTTTCGCAGACAGGACGACTTTCTGACGACATCAATTGATGCGGGGTATTCTTATTGTCACAGCTTCTCTCCTATTCAAAAAGGTTATGGAGGTAAAAAGTAGAACATTTTTAAATTGTGCAAAATTTTTGAGAAAGCTTCCATTTAATTCAATTAATTCATCTAATGGTTCTCATATTTCAAATATAGTAGAAGATAATTTATCATTATGAATATAAAATAATTAATTTTGTTTAGGTTTGGTTTTGATGTATTTTTTTATTTTTGTAATCGATTTACAATCTGTTTTTAACTAGAACAATAAAAAAATTGTAGTTAAATATAAAAAAATTACTTGTCGAATATGTAGTTTCCCTACTAATAATCTAGTTTATGTAACTACTTTAGAGCATGTATGCATGTATGAAAAAAAGGTGTGTCAAAATTGGTTAAGTTAGTTGTAGGATAACAGAGGGTATTACAAAATTAACCCTTCTAGTCAATTTAAAACAAAATATGCTAAAATCTATAAATAAAGATATTACTGAAGTAAACGTTAGGGTGAACCTTTTGAGGCTACGTTGGGTTATATGTTCTTATACTAGGTTTTTTTTTGGTTACTCTGATTTCTTTTCTATTCGAGAAGATCTTGTAGATCCCTTGCAATGTTATTGGGTACATATCAAGGAACTTTTCATGTACCTAGCCTGAACTAGAGATGGCGGTAGTTGCTTAAAAAATACCACTGTATTGAAAAGTAAACAATTTATACAATATATGTTTCAAGTTTGTAGACGCTACGTTGTTTAATACTTATTTGGCAGCCATCAATAGTGAATTTGTAAGCATGGAAAAAATTGGTCATCATTATGGTTGGCCTTTGCCCAACCAATATAAAAGCTGAACTAGATTCTACTCTGGGTGAAACTACTCCTTCGTTATCAACAGTGAAATATTGGGTAGCAGAATTTAAACGAAGCTGTACGACCTGGAGAGATCAGCATAGTAGTGGTTGACCAAATGAGGTGACGACTTGAGAACTGTTGAGGAAAATCCACAAAGCGATACTGGATGATCGTTGGCTGAAAGTGTGCAAGCTAGTAGACATAGTAGGCATTCCAAAAAGTGCGACACGAGAAAGCTGTGCGTAAAATGGATGCAAAACACAACCAACGTCGTGAAGATGTGTTCATGAAGTTTTTGCAATTTTTCATACAAATAAAGCCAAATTTTTGCGCTGTTTTATAGCCATGAATGAAACGTGGATCCATCACTTCACATCTAAAACAAAAAAAACAATTAAAACAATGGACTGAAAAAAGAGAACTGGCTCCAAAGAAAGCAAGGACCGTTCCATCTGCAGGCAAAGACATGGTGTCGGTATTTTGCGACGCGCGAAGTATAATTTTCATTGACTATCTTGAAAAAGGAAAAAATATCGATGGCGAGTATTAAGCAAACTTATTGAAACGTTTGAGCGATTGAAACAAGCTAAAACGGCCGCATTTGGCTAAGAAGGCAGTGTTGTTTTATCAAGACATTTCACCAACTCACATCCGTTATTGCAATGGCCAAAATTGATGAACTAAAGTTTGAATTGCTACCTCATGCAACTTATTCGCTAGATTTAGCTCTCTCACACTTGAAAAAATAGCTCGGTGGTCATATTTTCTATTTATGAAAAGGCGATGTCGACAGTTAATGACTATTTAGATTCTTATTATAAAAATGATATCGAACTTGTTGAACATTGCTGGTAAAAGTATATGGAGTATAAAGGAGATTACGTTGAAAGAAAAAAATATATGTTTTTTCAATATGTTTGTTCTTTCTTCGTTCTTCGTGTTTGTACTTCTGGGTCCATCCTTGTATATAAATAGCTTATTCTCGAGAGATTGTTGTGGTTTTCCTACAAGTATTGAATACAATTGTCTAATTTTAATTACAAGCTATTTTCTTTTCGTGAAGAAGTATTTCTACCAAGAAACTCTCCTATGTAAAGATACACATAGATGGATTAGTTCGAAGGATTTGAGATGCAGATTTTGGTGGAAAGTTACAAAGTGTAATCGCCCTATGTAGCACAAAGTGTATTTTATGATGTGAGTAAATCGCCTAGAAGCAGACCCAAAACGATATCTTGGGGAACACCTACGTTGATTAGATGCATTGTTTAGTGCTCATCTTAGTACTAAGCCATAACTCAACCCATCTTTAAGTTAAGATTGAAAAATAAGGAAATAATTTAGGAGACAGAATTTTTTGAATTTATAAATCAGACAAGTGCAAGTATTAAAGGTTTTTCTTATATCGAGAAATATTCTCCAGGTCTTGCATGCTTTTATTTGGAATCCTTTGTACTTGCTCAATGGTAGCAAGGGATGGAATAACTTGGTTTTTATAAGGAATTGGTATTATTCTGATTTTTAATAAATTTTACAGTATTTGAAGTGAATTAATTGATCTAACTATTTGAGCTGGTTTTCCAATTTTATTTCAACTAATTTCTATTAATACGTAAAATTATCAGTGCTGAGTATTGCGATATAAATAAATGTAATTAATTTGATTGTATTTGTAATGTATCAACTGAAAAATTACATAAAAGCAATTACAATATATTATATGTGACTATGTGATATGTATGACGATAACTAGAAATCTACACAGAAATTGTATCAATTTAAGCTAAAGGTCGCTTAACATGATGGAATTTATTGCAAGGTCAATATATTGCATTTTATTTAATATTTGTGTGCGATTTATGAATGAAAATAACAAAACTAGGTAAAGAAAACAAGAAAAAAGTGGTCAGTGCATCACTGGCAATCAAAATATATATATTATATCGACTGCTTACTTTAGGAGTACGATGAACAGAAAAGAGTACCCTGGCTAGATAGACAAGGCAAAACATGAGGGCTAAGAAGTTTCACGTGTTTTTTACTGGGATTTTAAACTCTTTGGTCAATTAGACTCATTTTTTTTCTCAAAGACGCTTAACATGATGCAAGACAACGTGCAAAGCAATACAAGACGTAATATTTCTTGATCAAAAGCACGTGCAGATGAAGTTCTAATTATTCTCTTTCGCAGTTTCAGCATTATCGGTTTGATGCCATTTTTATTGCGTGTACGGTGCAATACTGAGGAGAAATGACTTTTTGATCCGCTAATACTACGTCTCTCACCAAGGATTTCTTAGTTATCTTTTATATGTTTTATTTTCCTTAGGAGTTTATCAAATCTTTCTTCAACCATCCTCAATTAATTGTTGTATGTTTTCTCGTCTAATTCTATAGCTAAACTCATGTTTCCCCTTGTTCTATCTAGCCACCTGACCCACCATCGCCTGTGTGCTCTCTTCTGTCCATCAGACTCCAAAAGCAAGGTAGCAGCCCATATAATATATATTTTGATTGCCAGTGATGCACTGACCACTTTTTTCCTGTTTACTTCACCTAGTTTTGTTATTTTCAACCATAAATCGCACACAAATATTAAATAAAATGCTATATATTGACCTTGCAATAAATTATCGATAATTTGCACTAGTGTCAAATTTTCGTCTAGGATTAATAAACATCATTTGGTTTTAATTTTATATTTTAAGAAAAGGAACAATTATTGTTTATTTTGAATTAAATTTTTCTCAGGAAATAGTCTGCCAAAATGCCCTCTCGTGCATGTCAAATTGTCTCATAATTTCCTCTCGTGCGCATTCGCGCACTCGAGAAAATTAAATTATCGACAATTTGACATGCACTCGGGACATTAATATTGACTATTTCCTTCGAAAAATTTAAGCCAACCAAAAAGCTGTAATATTTTATGTTTACCTAGCAACGATCAAATTTCAGCAATAATACTGCACTAGTGCAAATTATCGATAATTTGCACTAGTGCCAAATTTTCGTCTAGGATTAATAAACATCATTTGGTTTTAATTTTATATTTTAAGAAAAGGAACAATTATTGTTTATTTTGAATTAAATTTTTCTCAGGAAATAGTCTGCCAAAATGCCCTCTCGTGCATGTCAAATTGTCTCATAATTTCCTCTCGTGCGCATTCGCGCACTCGAGAAAATTAAATTATCGACAATTTGACATGCACTCGGGACATTAATATTGACTATTTCCTTCGAAAAATTTAAGCCAACCAAAAAGCTGTAATATTTTATGTTTACCTAGCAACGATCAAATTTCAGCAATAATACTGCACTAGTGCAAATTATCGATAATTTGCACTAGTGCCAAATTTTCGTCTAGGATTAATAAACATCATTTGGTTTTAATTTTATATTTTAAGAAAAGGAACAATTACTGTTTATTTTAAATTAAATTTTTCTCAGGAAATAGTCTGCCAAAATGCCCTCTCGTGCATGTCAAATTGTCTCATAATTTCCTCTCGTGCGCATTCGCGCACTCGAGAAAATTAAATTATCGACAATTTGACATGCACTCGGGACATTAATATTGATAATACATAGAAAAGGTAGTAGCTAGTGCTAAAAAATTTGCAATGGATCTGTTCAAATGAGGGAATGGATTATATCGTTAACAAAATATTAAACCAGAAATCTAGAGAATTTCTTGTGAAAAATATGATATTGATAATGAGATTCTTTAATTGAATTTAAAACTTACCTGCAGAAACGGGGACGGCTGTTATAAGTCCTAATGTTATAAATAAGTCGTAAGTTAGGACTACACTAAAATTACCCAGTAAATTGGCAACTGCAAAAAATATTTAAAATGTATTATTATAATATTATGGATAATACTATTAAAAAAATATACTAAATTGATATATGAAGGCTATTCATAGAGTAAGAAACATTTTCTTCTGATACCAAGGAAGATTTTAGCGACTGTCTTTTAGATTAGGAAGTTTGTGTCACAGTAAACTTCTCACGGTGCGTGGTTCCAATCATACGCCTGTAGAAAGGTTTAAACCTTCATAGTAAAAACCACGATATTAGGCAACGGAAATACTGCAGCTAAATAATGGAAAAGTCTTCGAAGTATGGTATCACAGGTACAATAGAAGAAGGCCTACTGATCCGGATTACCAGTTCAATGTAATAGATTGGAAACAGAAAAATCAAGTTCTTAGTAATATATCTAGTGGAAGAGCATTGCTTCAAAGTTAGTAACGCCCGGAGTATCTCCCAATTCTGAAGAGCCAAGGCAATTGCGAGGGAGACAAAGGGACTACAAAAGGTATATCCAGGTATTTAAGAACGACAAAATATCCCTATTCTCAGTAATAGTAATACAAAACATTAGGAGAGCATTCCAAAACAAGTCCGACTAGAGTAAACCGCAATCAAGAGCTCACCACCCGGTCTTGCGTCTACCGAATTCCATTTGTTTCCAGGAAACTAACTATAGATAAGCAAAATTTATTTGGTGATTAAATTCCAAAACATTGCTTACTTTCTGAATAGCCCTCGTAATTATTAATGAATACATTATTAAACAAACCTAGAGAAAGAATACTAGATGTTAATAACGCTGGCCATGGCAACATATCCCAGTGGAGTGTTTCGATTCCCATGAGGAATAATCCCAGACAGAGGGGCCACAAAAATGCCGCATTTAACATACCGATGAGCGAAAAAAATAGAGCTACTTGACCATATGTTGCTTCTCCTATGACTTTCTTGAATAGCACCTGAAAGAAATCAAGATTCATTTTGGTTTTTTATAATTGAATATTGAATCGAATATTTATAAATTATGACTTTCACTGATCTAAATCGGATCCGATTGAGGGATTTTATCATTTAATTTTTATATTAAGATTGTTACCTTATATATAGCGGATCCAGCCGCAGCAGAAGTTGCAAGAACAACTCCACCCAGTGTAGGACTACCAGTAATTCCGTCCATATACGCCAACAGAGCTACGCCGGTGTCACAAATTATCACAGCCATTATCTGCAGGAAATCATTTGCGTCAGAATATAAATTCATTAAAATAATTTCTGTTGGGACTAAATGAAACATTTAAAAGATTAAAGAATAAAAAGAATAGAGAATAAACCGAAGAATTATAGTTAAAAAATTCATTGATGGGATTTTGAGAAGTCATAGTAAGACTGAGGCTCATAATATTAGGAAGATAGAAAGAAAAAAATTGTTTGTGGTATAAAATCTTAAAAAGGTCTTCTGATATAAGCAGAAATAGTTACAACAATAAACTACCAAACGAATGAAAAGAGAATGAACAAAAAGAGATCAACTATCACCAACATTACCTGCAAGTATCAGATCTTAGTAATACGAGGGTAGTTTTGTGAGATGTTAACGCAGCTTTGTTAGCTTTGGCCATTTTACTGATGTCATATGGCAAAATGATACACGAATCTGATATAATATTTAATTATTAATTAATACTCATTTATAATAAAAAGCATGTGTTGATTACATGGAAAAACAATTAAAGAAGCTACGTAATTATTATCCTGAAAGTGCTTCATCTCAACGAATTATTTGTAAGTGTTTCTCCATATAGACTAAAATTCTTATTTTCGTCTCTCGAACAATTGCTATGGGTCCGATTTGGCTCAAAATTATGTTATTGATGTTATTAGAGTTTGGTTGAAAACAAATGAATATTTCGAGTGGTCGCAGTGCAAAAAAAGTGGTTTTTGACCCTTGCTCACTTCTGAAGGTCAAACGAAAAGCGACTGAAAAATGAAATTTCACATGTGGGTTCAATTAGTTGCGAGATGATTTCCTGTCTAAGGTCGAAACTTTCAATCTCCACCCCTCTCCATTTTATGGTCATTTTTGTTATATTTTCTTATTTTTTGGCCAGAAAAAGTTTAACTAGAGGGTTCGAATTTCGCATGCAAGTAGGGGTGATATTGAAGAATTGTCTTTCTCAAGTTCAAAGTTTTCTTCTTCAAAGATTTTTTTTACTTCCCATTAACGAAATTTCTTGTCATTATGACAATTTTTTCTTTGTTGTCAATTGGAATTGAACAAGAGGGTTCGAGACCACCGGGTCTATTGAAATTATGAATTTTCATTCGAGAGAAAAGTTATTGAGGAATAGCAAATTTTCCATATAAAGAAATAAGATTGAGAATTGATATCATTTCCAAGAAATTCATTTTATGGAAAGATTTGTTTGTGCATTAGTTAAATTCTTCATTCGACGAAAAATTCGACTTTCTTGATGGAGCTCTGCTGCTCACGGCTTTTTTTTCTTTACATAGACTCTCAAAGGTACACAATGATTTAAAGCATCTATTAAAAGTTAACTATAAAGAATGTCAGAGAAACTATATAAAAAGAACTGCTATGCCATATTACAGTTTTATGGTTGAAACCATTGATCTATTACATGGTAATTATGGTAAATTTTAGACATCTGAGAGTTGTACTTGAAAGGACCGTTCTTTTTCCCAATTTAAACCATCGTTTCCAAAAGTGATTTATGTTGTCTCAAAGGCTCCATAGGAGACTTGAGGGGGACATAAATTTTCGTTAGATCTGAGAAATTTTGACGAGTATAATGGTAGTTGTAGGGGTTGCACAAAAACTATTGTTAAAGTTTGGAGACCTCTGGTTTAGATTCATAAGAGATTGTAAATACAGTTTTCTGTTCTATCCAACAACTCTCTTATGAATCAAAAATTTGTGAATTCGCAATAATATGTGTTGGAGCTCAAAGTTTATTCGTGACGGAATGCAGCAGGAACTATGTCAAATGTTTGATGGAAGATTGTTTCAAAATTTTCTGCAGAATGGTTTTTCTTCGATATTAAAATTATTTAAATGTATACCAATTCTTGTGCCTTAATAATCATCTTTAGAGCTCCATCTAAATTCTGCTTTGTTAATTTTACGAGGAATTTTTTTAAGGTACCTAGTCAATGTGGAGTGATTTATTGATAAAATTAAATATATTATAAGATAATCCTCATCCTAAATTATGAAGATTTAAGCTAAAAAACTTTTTCAAAATATCTGTCGGTTGTTATCTACAAAGTGTTCTACTATGTCAAAGCTCGTTCTTTCATGATTATAGGTTATTTCTCCATCATACATTTTGTGGTTCAATCATATTTTCTTTTTAAGAAATTTGGAAGATCTCCTTATCATTGTGATTTGATTATTATCTCGATCAATAAACCATTTTGTTCTATCTTAAATTACTACAAATGTCTGTAAACTAAAGGTCTTACTCAGTAGAAGTTACTTTAAATCATTATTACTACAAATATTATTGTCTACACTGACACTAATATGTAAAATTTCGGCACTTTACACTGCGTCTATACTAAGCACTTAGATAACTGACTCAAAAGGCTTCGTCCTACCTGCCTTACTGTGTCTATCTCCAGGTCCCGATGAGGATCGCTATTTCGAAAGTACCAGGGTGCATAAACGATGCTCCATGGCACTTCATTTTGAAATCTTTGGATTATTTGGGTGTTGCTTTCGCTGGCACATCCTCATAGTTGAATTCCGTAGGTACATACCGGTTTCAAGGTTTCTTTATGAAGAAGCAGTTCTTCTCGTTACTTTTTTATGTGAGCATAACTTCGCATCTAGTGCTAGCCCCAGATTCTGGTTTAAACTTCTTCCATTTTCTTGGTCTAATAATTAATTTTATTAATTGATGTCTGTAGGAGCGGGGAAGGACCGGCCCGTGAACACTACCTTGTGGTACACCCGCGTTGATTTCCTTTAAGTCTGAGTAAGCATCTTCTTCCGTTATTCTGAAGGCTCGTTCTTTTATATAGTTTTGCATATTGGTTAGGCAAGATTTTATTCGGTTTGTATTTAAGCCCTTTATACCAAACTTTGTCAAATGCCTGAGCCACGTTCAATCATGTAAAAAAACATTGATATGTAGTAGTATTTATCTCTTTTCTATTTCCGGACTCTCTTCAAATAAAAATTTTACGCTGTTATATAAATCTTTCTAAAATACTTGTTTCAAATTGGAGCTTAAAAACCGCCTACGGTTCTGAGATGATTGTTAGTTTTCTCTTAAGAGAAATACTCACGCTTCAAAAAATTCATTGCGAATAGATAAATAAAGAGAATTGGGAGTAAACTAGGTCAGCAGTGTTTACCGAATGTCCCGGGAGAAATAATTTATTTTCAGCTGTTAAAACATAACTTCGTTGACATATATTCAAGGATAAATTATCATTTCATATCGTTTTTATGAAAGTATCCACACGCTGAATAAACAAATAGAAGAAATAGACAAGTTGGAATTGTATAACAAGAATTTCATTTCATTTTCATCGATTTTGGTAATAATATGAGCAAGATCATGTTTTCTTTTTATATTTTTTTGTATCCAACAATCCAAGGAACTTTTTCCTATTAAAAAAAGGAATTTTCTCTATACACAATATTCAATGAATGATGATTTTCAAGTTAAAAGTTAAAATTTTGAATAATAGAAACAAAAACGAACAAGATTAAAAATAATGTCAGTAATTTTTATTCCTATAACCTATAGATAAGTCAAAGAATTATTGTTCACTTGAGTTTAACTAGCATATCGTGATAATATTCTACTTACTCTTATACCAACGAACTGTTCATGAAGAATGACCCAGGAAAGGAGATAGACAAAAGAGACGTTTGTTGCGAAGAGTGCCATAACGTCAGTAGCTAAGAGTATCCTTAGGGAGAGTATGTACATGTAATTAGTTCCGACCCAGAGAATGCAGAAAAGACTGCATCTTGTCATGAATCTCACTGAAAACAGACACGATTTTTATATCATTTACAAAATTTACAATATAAAAGAAAGTTCCATTGTACCTGCGGTGAATCCTTTATCCCTGAAATCCCTGATGCTCTCAGTCAGAATATCGGGCATCGATTCGCATCTTCTATTACTTATTCGACATAAAAAGTATAAAGGAAAAAACAGCATCGTCCAGTTGGTGACGAACCACGTAGTGAAAAAAGGAGCTTGATAAGAGGCTGTCTGAAAAGTAAGATTAATCATAAGATCGATGCATACATTAGATTTAGTAATTTTACAATCAGGATGCTGAATAATAAGTGGAAAGTGGGTATTTCGTTTTCAAAATTTGAAAAATTGAATCCAAATAATTTGTCCTTCCAATTTAAGAGCAGAAAATTATTATACTTAACTCAACTTTCAGAAAAGCCAGTAAAAATAATGATAAATGTTTGATTACCGCCATTATTTATTTGTGATGAAATTACATGCTGACGCTCGACACTGAATTCGAGTGTCAAATCACTGGTCACGTGGCTCGAATTAGACTAAGATACAATTAGAAAAAAGATCATTAACAATTATTACAGATTGTACTATTCTTCGAGTTGAATTGATAACGTTTTCGAATAATTTCAATATGTTCTAAATATGTAAAGGGAGTAGGTAGCTTCAAAAAACTATATTACTTAGATGAGGAATTCTCTAGATGAATAGGAGAGTGGAATTCTTTTTTAGGGAGATTAATATTTTCATAGCCAAAAGGCAAGGATGTTGTAAACAAGACAAAATCACCAATTACAGACTGACCTAACGTATTCTGTGCTCATAACCTTACAAAATTAAGGAATTCTTGTTGAGGGAGATAGACTAAGCAATATCAGCTATGCTGATGACAGGATTACAGTGAAAAGTTTGATCTAACCATGAACAGAACCAAAACCAAACGAATGATAGTAAATAAGCTTAATGTAGTAAACAGGACCTATCTGCTTGAAGATGTCTAAAGGAGAAACCCCTTAACACAACTGAGGTCAATAATAAGCAGCATTAGTGGATGCGATACTGAGACTAACTAAAATATGGAAAAACTCATACTTACCCAAAAGAGACGCTTAGAGCCAATGAGCACAAATTTATTAATTCATTTGAAATGTGGTGCTACAGAAGATTGCTTAGAATTCCCTGGACCGCGAATAGAACTAATCAGTCGATACTGGAAGAGTTAAGTGTAACCACCAGACTAACATTGTTATACATGGACACATAGTTAGAAGACGAGATGGCAATATAAGCAAGCTTATAGTGATGGGAAAAGTAGAGGGAAAAAGGAGTGAATGCCGATCGCCTATGAGTTGGTCTGATCAAATAAAACACCTCACACTTAAACCCTTCATGTATCTCTTCACACTAAGCTGAAGGCGGAAAAATATGGAAAGAGACAACAAAAAGAAAACAGAGACATTATAAATAGGGTACTACCATCATGACTGAGGAAGCTTTAAAAAACTATGCTCCCAAGAAACAGTGAGTTTTCTTCATATATTTTATTAAATAAACACCTGGAAGAGCAAGTAACAGTCCACATCCTCATATTTGAAAACGATTGAAAATAATTAGTTGCAAGATCGTGAATACATGGCTGATGGAGCGCTTGTTTTGAACAACTTTCCCAATGATGTCCTTAATTTGACATCATCTTTGAGTTTATAATTCCAGCAGTTTTAGAAAATTCATCAGAAGTGCACCACTCTTCACATAAAATGTGTATTGTTCACTTTATTGTGAGATTTTTTAGAATCACAAGTCTATTTATTAATGCTTAATAAGCATTAAACTCTGTCGAGAATGTGCCGGAAGTTCTTCTGAGAGTGATGTTATAAATTGGGCTTATATTAACATCAATTCTAGTACTAGTTACTTGGTTGGGATAATTTTTAACCCTTTATTGAAATTGTACGTCAAATGAATAAGAACCATAATCGTTTTTTTCATTTTTGCAAAAATTAAAGTCGAAGAAAATAATGAGTAATAATCTAGTACCAAACTATAGAAAGTAACAAATTTTCGCAAAATTTCCGTTGCAAATCTTATTGAAAAAACCTCACCTATATTCATAATATCATTTCATATATACCGAACAATAGCTTGAAATCAAAGAATCTCAAATATCGAGTAAAAGTGAACGGAAAAACAGATTTTTTTTTCAAAAATGTAAAATAGAGGTAGTATATTTTGGATTTGAAGACTAGAAGCTATAGGAAAATAAAGTAAGAATTAGAATTTATTTGATTCTGAATAATATAGAGTATTAAAATTTCCCATGGTAGACTATTATATGAGCACCACAAAATTCATCTCAACTTACATAAATTGTTTGGACAAGAGTCATATTAATTCCCGTTGTGTCATGTGGAATTAATACTGGATCTGCATCTGCTTCTATATCTTTTGGTCTTCTTAAGTAAAGGTATTTTATGCAGTGTGTTGCTCCTACCCATGAAGCCGTTACGCATACTGTTACCCAAATCCCAAAATAAATCTGTAAAAAGTTCATAAATAATAAAGTGAAACCTTAAATTACTTCTCGAAAGGTCAATATCTGTTCTAATAATAATTTTTATTTTATATGGCTGCTATGGGCAAAAACATATTGATATGATTATCAAACTAAAAGGTCTTGAATTCTTCATGCATCTATCATCGGCAACAATTTGAGTGAGAAGAGATTGAGGGAGTATATCTGGAGAGCACACAGCTTCTAGGTGAACTTCCCATTCCAGCTGATCAAATGTGATAAACTATGACGATCAGAATCATTTTCTTTCACTCCTCTATTCTTTCCAACTGTAAACTATGGTTATATTGTTCAGAAATAATTTATAATGAGGTGTTCCATCAAACACAAAAAATCACCTTTTTCACATGCAAGACAGGCTTTGATATAGGTCAGACTTTTCTTCACTGCATTTGTGAATCTTTGTGTTGTTTTCCGTTAACTAATCTGGAAACAATTTATTGGACCTTAACACTGTCCACAATTGATTACAAATAATTTTTTCGCAAGCTCTTGTTACGTTATTTCAAGGATCATTAAGCAATTTGAACAAAGACTGAAGAATGACATTTATTTTTATTAGACCTAGTATAAAGATTTATACAATTAAACAGTTATTTTGATTATAAGTAAATAGAAGTAGAAAATCTACACTTTTCTACCCTTATTGGTCGTTTTCATGTAAATTTATGCATGTAGCGTGATCAGATTTAAGCGATTATAAGAAGTTTTGCATGCTTTTCAAGTGGAAAACACAAATTCGGATCAACGATTGGGAAAAAGGCTACGGTTAAATCTATTTTCGTATGGTTAAGAGGTAGCCAGAAAAAATTTCATGTTAACGAAGACAACGTAGGATTCAGTTGATAAAAGTCCCTATATTTTGATGAAAAATCGAAAAATAGAAAAAATTATTCGTCTAGCATATTATTTTAATGTATGAATATGTAAATGTATAAACAACCGATTCCATCTCCTTAAATCGATTCAAAAATACAGAGGTCGGCATAAATCTCTCTCTCTCTCTCTCGATAAATCGGCATAAGTCCGGCTACGCTGTCGAAAAATATTTAAAGAAAACAAGTTCGTGCTTCACATAGTTGTGTTTGTATCCTGATAACAAGTGCTTGTCGAGAAGACGCGTTTTCAGAATGTATACAAGTTCATTCTTCAGGAAAGAGTTTTTTCAATTTCAGTAACAATTTCCGAACTCGCCGCTACCAAATAGTTCAACAGTGTGGAAGACGTAGCAGAATTCTTAAAAACGGGCTATGTTGCCGATGCGCCGTGTTCTGGATGATCGGTATCTGTAAAAACTAATGAAAATATGGAAACAATGGCGCTGGTGTTTATTCAGCAGTCGAACTAATCTACATTGCGGGAGAACTTCAAATATCCGATCGGTCTTTACGACGAATACTGAAACGCAACCTTCAGGTTGAACAGTACTGTCAATTGGCATTACCCCCTGTACTGAAACGACCAAAATCCTCATGTCTTCATTGCAGAATAATTAAACCTGCCTGGGGTGTGTACGTAAGCAGGTATACATGCGGGTCCGTCATTTTTTGATGGTCACGTGACGGGACAAAATTATCTGAAAATGCTCGAATATTTACGTTGGCAAATAAACAACAGTCTAACACTCGCGAACATCCGTCCCTACACTTCATGCAGGACGGAGCTTCCCCGCACTACGCGTTATGTATGCAGGTGTATCTTAAGTCGCAAGAACAAAAATCAAAATTCTTTATCATTATATTGTTCTATTTAGTTTTTTATAATTATTTTGGTACAAATCGCATGTCTAATCCTACGTCAAATTTTTATTGTCAAATGATGTCACGAGAACCTTCACACGTTCGTTTTTGTCTCCACGAGCGAGGCTTATTTTTTCACTTTTTCAAAAAATATTTTAACCAGAGAACAACTTGACGAGCAATATTACTTTTTCCACTTGATTCATAATTCTGATGCCTCATTTTTTAAAAGCAAAACAAACACACTATTTCTCTGGTACTGTCAAAACTTATTTGTTAAATCTATGAAGTTGAAACTAGCTTTGAGAAAGCGGAAGTGATAAAGAAACTGGTCTAGCACAGATTGGTAGACACGTAGCTCCTAGTTCCTAGTTAAAAAGTGGGCGGCAAAGGGCCGTTAAGTACATAGGCCTTCTGATCTGCCTGTCGTACTCCATCTGAAATCGCTAAAGGTTGATGTCAACGGAAAAACCGATAAGGCGTTTTGGGTTGAACCTTTTGACGAATCAGGTTATGATTTCTAGCCAGCTGAAGAGACAGGCTTAGTTACGCTGCTGGTTGAGGACCGTATGATGGCCCTTGTCACCGCGTCAATTAGATCCAAAAGCTGTTCTTCAATGAAGTCAGTATGGGGTTGTCTCCCTCCACTCAAGACCAGCTGCATATCCAATAGTCCATTCGATTTGTCGTGCCCTACTGCGGATGCAGTTTTAAGGATTTTGGAACCAACTCGTTGTTCGGTGGGCATAGAAACAGGAGTTTTTGGCATCTTAACAGGCTGTTCTTGCACCTACGGGTTGGAAATCCTGGGTTGAGGGAAGTTAAAGGTCGAGGCAACCTTATGATTCGGGGTCGTTAAGCCATCTCGGTAGTCTTGTCTTTCCTTCTCTTTTTTTTCCGCATCAATGTTCGTTTTGCGTTTGAGCCGGGACGAGTGAAAAGCACCAGTCAGAGCAAAAACCGATATTTTGGGGGTAGTGGGTTTCGTGGATCCTATTTACTCAAATCCAAAGGGCTCAAATACCATTAATCCTTTGGCAATTTTGCGTTCGCCTTGGATTAAACCCTAAAAAAATGAGCCATCCTTTGCACCGGTCAACGTATGCGCTACTGAGGATGGTGGACGCTGGGAACCCTTATCAACGTTAAGGTCTAATGGCTCCATTGGAGACCAAGTAAAGGGAATACAGAAGCCGATACGGTTCTTTTAGATGATCGGATCAAAAATTAAATGTAGGAGGAACAAGATACAAAAGAAGGATAGTTACAGTTTATATTAAGACTTTATCTCTGCTATTTATTACAAACATTCACAATGCTATTATTATTATTATTCTTATAATTTTATAGTTTAATATATATGAATTTTCTCTATCCTGCTGCGTCTATATTAAAAGTACACCACTGTTTCTAATTATAAGAACACATGCGGTTAGGTTTTACCTTAACTGATGGTCTATTCAGTACACTCATGCCAATTAATGCACGCAGCTTTGAAACAAACTTAACACAATTCGAGGCGGTTTGAAACAAATTTAAATACAGTCTAACATTACTTTTTCTTTCATGCAAACTCTACAGTACCTACATTGAGCATGTGATTAATAATAGAATTGATTATGTCACAGTTTACAATAGAGTCTTTAACGGTTAATTAAAAAACTTGTATATTTATATATATATATATATATATATATATATATATATATATATATATATATATATATATATATATATATATATATTTATATTTTGTACATTCGTGAAAGGAATTAAAGAAAAAAATAATAATTTCTTTACGTTTTACGATAACGTTTGATCAACTGCACTTGAATCTTGATTTGAGTAATTTGAATTTTTCCATATATAATATCACGATTCCAAATAATATAGCAAAAGGGTATAAAAAATAATACAGATATTTAATATTTGTAATGCTAATCTCGTTGTAGGTGTTGATTTATTAACTCCTCAAATTATTCATTTCAAGAGTGACGAACACAACATCAAAATCATGATCAATACATGGAACCTTCCCCGGGAGATTGAAATTCATTCTATCGATCAGTTTGATTAGCTTCCTCTCTATTGTTCCCCAAAGTTTACAATATATATATCTCTTTCATTTGAAGTACAAAATCTTGAATGATCCGCCTTTTCTTGAGCTGAGTTCAATTAGTACCCCAGCTAGAAGTTTCTGGATTCTGCTTCTTCTTTTTGGTTTTACATAATCCATGTCAACTAGGAAACTAAAACTTTCAGTGCCAATGTTGAAAGTAATATACGAGGACTGACATTTATACACTTGCCCTGGGAACACTGACTATTTCTCACTATCACTAATATTTCCGATATAAACTTTTCATTGTTCAGCATAACCTCAACCACAACATTTTGTCAATGGATTACGATTAGTTTTGGTTAAAATAGGATGGAAAATATAGTTCCTAGTTCGATTATTTTTCATAACATTTTATCACAACAAGAGTGCATCAATAAATTTAATTTATTAAATATATTACAATGAATCTTCTTCCTACAGCACTGAAACACATTATAGTGAATAAAATCTTTGCCAATGTCCACTCCAGAAAATGAAAAATCTATCGTTGTGTCCTAAAAGCATCAACGCTGTGTTTAAACTCATTGAATATGATGTGGTCATAATATTATTGATTGCGAGATTGAATCATTTGTATGATTAGAATCAGCTTGATAGACCATGAACATCTTTGATCCAAGTTTGATCCCGCATAGATTGATCTACGCTCAAAAGAAGTCTCCTGTCGATGGTACATTGGTTGGTACATAAAAGTCTGTATAGACTATAACTGTAGAGACTATAACATCTGCACAGGTAATACAAAAGTTGTTTGCGAAAGATGGTCATAGTGATAAACAGTTGCCCGTTTCTCAATCATTACTATGAATGTGGCAAAAATGGCGTTAGACCAACGTAGAACGGTTAACTCGGAATGGAACAGAGTCCTTTGTTTGCCATTGTAGAAATTCGGAAAGAAAGAACGAATAATTATTCATCATACAACGAAAGTTTTCACATCGCTGTTTCAACAAATAAACTTTTAACCAGCTCGAAGGATGAGTTGATTGGACATCCACTATACAGCACTGTTTTGGCAATAAATTACTAGAGAAATCGGATAACTAACCGAGGAAATTTAATCCCTCAACCATTGGAAATCGTATGTAACATCTATAAATCCGGTATAGATGTATCTTCATATAAGTATAAGCAAAGTATTAATCCTTAGTATGACCAATAACTGTTAGGATACTTAGAACCTAGATCATTCTTAAACTAATGTGATTCGAAAAAAGCAGTATACAGGACGATTGAGTAGAAAGATAGATGATAGAATTATAAAATTATCATGTAAAGAAGCTCTTTTTTACGCTTGAGAGACTATAATGGAAAAATATGGCAACACTTATATATAGGAATAACAAATGGGAGTACTGCAATGCTAGAGAGGAAATAAAAGTAGCAATGAGCTCAGATTTTTCAGAGATATATAATAGAACTTCTCTTTTGAATTCGATTCTCCTAAGTATGTAGATAAAATGGAGAACGTCGTTTGATCATGTAAAGTTGAGCCGTTTTCATTCTATGTGTATGTTTATATTCATTGCTTGAAGGATTTGATTCTAATATATAAATTATAAAGTAGACTATTTTTAGCTTAGATTTTATAGATTATTATACAGGGTGTTTCAAAACTTTCGCATGCGAGTTATATCCCCGCATTAACCGGAAAAAATCGATTAAAAATCACCAAACATTCACATGTCTATAACGCATAGATTAATCGCAAATTAACAATAAGGTTTAGCCAATCAAAGCTTATGGAACGTTTAAGTTCCTCCCTATCGAGCGGTCGAGAGAGCCATAAAAGTATTCAACGATCGATATTGACGGAAAACCTTCGAGTACGTTGTAGAAACAAAAGTAAATTCAAAAAAACGGCAGCAGCTAAATACTTTTATGGCTCTCTCGACCGCTCGATAGGGAGGAACTTGAACGTTCCACAAGCTTTGATTGGCCAAACCTTATTGATAATTTGAGATTAATCTATGCGTTATAGACATGTGATTGTTTCGATTTTTTTCGCTTAATGTAGTGATTTAACTCGCATGCGAACGTTTTGAAACACCCTGTATATGAGTATATAATTACGGTTATTTTATTAAGAAGGTTTGTATTGTAAAAATATTGAGAGGTGGAACCCCAAGTTAGTACAAGCGCTGACGAAAATAGCACATTGAAATACAACAGGAGTGTCATTTTTCACTACTAAGGGAATTGTACATGAAAAAAGTTGTTACGAGGCTCAGATATCACATATATACGTACTAAGATAAAAATCTCTTTAAGTTGATGATATATTTGTTGAAATCAAAGAGAACGACGTTATTTTTATTATCTAATCGTGATACCTTGCATAAACTGAACTTTATCTTCGCTACTTATCTCCAAGAGAATTTAAATGGGTAAAGTTGGAGAGTATAGGTTCAAAAAACTGTTATAAGTAGTCAGCTAGAGAACTGTTGATCTGAGATCTATCGATAGATTTTCAAGCATCAACAGGTGAAGAACAGGGGTTTACAGTAACTCAAATAGTTACAGTGTATTATTGTGATTGATAACATTCTCATCATTGTCCTAGGAGCGAATGCATTTCCCCTTAAGGTCACTTGAGATGATGCAATGCAATGCAAGACGCAATATTTCTTGATTTAAAGCATGCGCAGATAAAATACGGCTGAGTTTTTCATGCAAGATCTCACACTTGCAGCATTAACGATTCGTAGCCATTTTTATTGCAAGCAAGTTGCAATTCTAGGGAGAAGTCTAGTTACTTTTCAAGGCAGCAGCATATATAATTATTGCTATTAATTAACTGACCACTTTTTTCTTATTCATTCCACTTAGCTTCGTTATTTTCATTTTAAAACCGGTCATAATATATTAGACAAAAATTGACGTTAGGAATTTATTTATTTCACTTTTGGAATTCCTGTTAGCCATAGCGCAGTGGCAAGGGACTTGTATAGTGTGAAACGACGTGCAATTTCTTACACGTTGTCTTGCACCATGTCAAGCTACCTTTACGACAATCCGAAAACTGGAAGGCGTGAAAAGATGAAACTTAATAATTTTGAACATGGATAGGATATTCCAAATAAAAATGTTGTACGTTGTTTACAAAATTGTAATTAGTTTGTTTATATTATTCCACTATATTTATATAGATACTTTATATAATATTGAGTTCAGTTGTATCAATGATTTGTGTAAAAGAAAGTTCCAAAGCGGTCATTATTATATTTCGCGACCACATACCTATTCAAGAGTAGAAATAAAAAATTAATAACACGCATACGTAGCAAATCACGCAATATTTTTTCAACTTTTCTTACTACATGGAAATGTGTATGGAAATACAAGTGTTTATTCCGAAATTTGAAATAATATCGAAAGAAATAGAAGCAGAATTGTTCGAAACAGGGAGAAGTTGCAGACAGTAAATAGAATAACTAGGAACATGAAAAATCAGTCATAATGGAAAAACTAAGACAACCCAACGGTCTTGAATTCAAGAAGAAGCAAAGAGTTTCTTTACAATCTTTATAATAGTCGGAGGTGGAGGTCGGTATGCAGATACACGAGATTGGAGATTTGTAGCATAGATCCAATTATTGGTTGAGTGGGATGAGTCGCACTACAAAGTATTTTTAAAAGGTTTGACTCTGTGGTGGTAATACTACATATATGGGTTTATAGTAGATAGGGTGAGATTCAAGTACAAATTTCCGTGAAATAATGTTTTTGAGATTGATAGAGGAGATTTGTGGATATATTTGGGTCGGCAAAAATGAATCCGATTGCTATTATGTTGAGAAAAGATATGGTCGGCGATGACTTCAATTGTGATCATACTTAAAGTCAATAGTCGGCTATCTTTGGTAACAAATATCGAATCAAAAACTCAACTAACAAAATAACACCGGTAAGCTGTGTCATGCCGCTATAAATAGATGTCTGACCATAAGATAATCGCCAACGCACTGTAGGTGCAAGGCAGTAGGAGAAGAAGAAGAAGTAGTTTAAAATATATTAGTAGTAGTAGTAGTATAAGTAGTCTTAACAAGAGCTCACATGTTTATATTAAAACCTTTTGAAGATATTCTTCATCTTCTTCTCACGCCGTCTTCTCATTGATGGTTGACAACCACTTTTTTAAACGCGTCTCTGTCCCTCGCAACAAGAAACAATTCACCGACGCTGAGATTTGTCCATTCTCTTATGTTACTGAGCCAGGATTTTTCCCCTTCCCGCCGATGCCTTTTCCTCAACTCTGCCCTGCATTATGTTCTGTAGCAGTAGGTATTTATCGTTGCGTAAGATGTGTCCTATGTAAGATGTTAAGAAAAACATCTTACGTAGGACACATCTTAATAATTGTCAACAGCTTTCTTTTGAGACCAATGCGTCTTAGTACTTCGTCATTGGTGATTCTGTCAGTCCAGAATCGATGCGTCTATAGAGCCACATCTCAAATGCCTCAAGTTTTTAGATCATTTAAGCTTTCAAGGTCCAGGTTTCCACTCCGTACAGCAGTACTGATCACACATAACATTCCATGAATTCTATTCTGACGTGGAGATTTAGATTTCTGTTTGTAAACATTGAGAAGTACTTTGCCTATCGAGCCATTTCAATTCTTATCTTGTTTTCTTCGTCTGGATCTATTTGAGCGTTAATGACTGAACCAAGATACTTGTATTTTTGCACCCAATTTATTTGTTTTACATTCAATGTGAGAATAGAATATGAATATTTTGGTTTGTTTGGTAGATTAATGTTCCTCCGATGTTAACCCCCTCATGTCTCTCCTCCAGTACTTTCTGAAATACAATCTGACAATATAGATTAAATAGTTTTGGAGGAAGAATGCAGCCTTGGCGAACTTCCTTTTGAATTTCGATCTCATCTGTCTCCATGTCCTCAACATGCACTACTGCCGTTTGATTGTAATAGATATTTTTGATTAATCGTATATCGCATGGATCTAAGGTAATAGTTGTTAAATTCTAATTGTTTATCGTGCTGGACTTTATCAAAGGCCTTCTGGAAATCAATGAAACAGACATATACATTTTTGTTGTATTCTCTGCAATTCTATAGTAGTATTGTGATAGCGAATAATGCTTTTCTAGTTGAAGATGTTGGAATAGTCGTTTTGTATGTTTGTATGAGATAAATGAATTATTATAGCAGGATTTACGTGTTTAGAAAAGCAGTTATTAGTTTAAATCTGTTTTTTAATGAGATTATGTTTACAGTAAGCAAAACTTGAATCTTGAACTACACATACACATTTAGGTTTGGTTCAAATTGAGAAAAAGTAACATAGAAACTCACAAAATATGTCTTTGGCTAGTACCCTGAGAATATACTTGCTATCACATCACTGAGAAGTCGGCTACAAAACTATTTGAGACATGCTAAGACACACACAGTTGGGTTTTCTGATGACTGGTATTTTAACGATACACGATTATCTAAGATGCCATCTCCATGTATCATAGATGATCCGGAATAGCGCTGGTGCTCAGAGGAGAAAGAAACTGCAAACCATATCATCAGTGAGTGCCCAGCATTCACACATCCCAGATTCAAACAAAGGCGGTAGCTTGGCAGTTTGCTTAATGACGTTTAAATATTAATTTGCTTTTCCAGGATATCAACCTTTGTTAATTCAGAGCTCTCAAAGGGCTTTCTTCCTAAAAAAACCTGTTAATTCTAGTCGGACAACAAGAAAAAAAACTGGAAAATGGACAAAGGGTTTCTCTTCCATCCTAGCAACGCGGTATGCCACAACTCGCTCCGTAACTGCTAAGAATCTTTCTCTTCGTCAACATAAGCCTTTCACTTAACACTATGCAAGTTCTATCTTTTACATGTGCTAAAAAGGAAACGCTTCTATACATTTTTTTCAGTTAGAAGGTCATAGCTAAGCAAATAAAAAACTATCCGGAAGAAGCTTTATAGAAATGCTTCCAGTTATGGATTTAACGCTTGGATAATTGCAGTGGAGGTCAAGGATATCGCTTTGATGGAAATTAATGGAAATATTACGTTTTTAGTTTTTATTTAATGAAAAAATTTGCCCTATTTTTCTAATCATTGCTCACATGGGTATATAAGATACACTTTTCTAATTGGTCTAAGCTCCATAAAAATAATTTTGCATAAAATCTTTAAATATTGGAAATATCCACGTCATTTGTGAGATAATTCGTGAAATATTGAATGACCCGCTGAATCAATGGTTTGATAATAACCCTGAATAGATGAAGTTCGTTTCTATTCAATTTATCGTCGTTATTTATAGATTATCGAAGGATAGAAAATTGAAAAATTGGTAATTATTTCAGTGCATATGAAATTATTTTCAATGTATTGATTTCAACGGTTTTTGCCCAATGCTTTGAAGTTGATGGATATGAAAGTGTTGTAATCATATCAAATTGAAATATTTTATTAGTATCATGGATAAAAATCCTTTGGCTACAAATTAGCAATATTAATAGAAAACTGATAAAAAGAGTCAATCATTTACACTATTTAAACACATTTGTATTTATTACAATGAAATTGTTGCAAAATAGTATTTAAGTATCTAGTGTTTCACATAGTTACATAAATTCTTTATCTGATTTTTTCAAATAATTTTCACACTAGAAAAAGTAATTAAGTCTTATGAATCGATTAAAGGATAGAAAGATATAAGTAAATGTATCTTACAAAGTTAACTTCTAACTAGGAGGTTCTTAAGAAAGGCGTTTATCAAAATTTTCAACACCCATCCAGTTATTATAACATAAAAACTCACCTTCCTCGCCGATTTTGAACACAAAGACGTCGAACAAGATTTCAACTTTCCTGCTAAACCACATTGTTGAGTAGGTGCTATCAGATCACCAGCTCCTTGAGATTCCTGTTGGCTGCTAACGGAATCTGTATGCGCAAACGGTCCGTTAGCTACGCCTTCTTCTGTAACCACAACGCTCGGTGCTCTGCTTCGACCACGAGGATTGAATATGGTCGGGATATCCCCGTCACGGGTCATGGCAACGCTAAAACATTGCTGTTGTTGAGTTGATAGTCTAGTCGAGAGCGATGAGACAAGAATCTGGAAGGAAATATTCATTATAAAATATATAACATATTCTGAGGTTCTGAATACTTATATGTTTTCAAGCTACCTCATTTACGAAATTCAAGGAGGGACATAAATCTCCTTAACCTAGATGCTACGTTCATCATTTGTTCCGGTTTTAAAAAACACTAGCCTTTTCCTATAGGCAGCTTCATGATTACAGTATTCAACTGTTTTAGTGGTTTCCCATCTTAATTATTATACATAAACACCGCTCTTAATAATTATTCATCAAATATAATTTCTTTCAAATGTTGTCCTTTAATAAGTTAACATAGCTCCAATTTTCAATGACGTATGTCAGTAATTCAAGTGGTATTTGACTAATGACTCCAGTAATATTAGCCTTCAATGCCTCAGTCGTAGCCGACTTATCCATGTGGACTTTAAACTTTACACATCCACAAAAGAATAACTCAAGAGGTGTGATGTCACATTGTCTACCTGACACTGGTCCAAAGCCTGAAATGATCTGTTCACCAAATTGCTTTCGCTGTAAAACCATGCTTTCGCAGGCTGTATAACAAGTGGCGTCTTCACCGGTCCATAAAACATAAAACAACAGTTGTGTGGTTTTAATGGCAGCTATTGAACCTCTTTTGGTTGTTCATCACTTCAAATCAGAGCATTTCGTTTATTAATCAATAAAAAGGGCCTCATCTGTGACCACAATTTTTGTCGAAAATATTGGATCTTCTATTGGTTTGTAATCAAGAGCTCAACGACTAAAATGATCGATTCGCTTCATTTTATGAACTTGTTAAATTTTGTATGCTTTCAAAGGAAGATCTTCACGTGAAATATGCTAAAGTTATTGATTACGATTGGCCAAGCTGTTGGAAACGGAGACGAATCACAATTTCACGGTTTTCGCGTACTCCCTCCTCTACCACCTTTATATTTCCTTCAGTATGTGCTGGATGTGGTCTATTGGATCAAGTATTATAAAATAATGTAAAGTGCGTCCCAATTTTACTAATGGTAGAACGAATTGTACGTTTGTTCTACCTATTATATGACTATGACCATGACCTACGTGCCTACGTGCCCGTCGCAATACACCCATGTTCGTAATAAAACTAAAATGTCGACATGAAGTATCTACCATTAAATTCCCACCACAGAAAGTACCTCTAAATGAATCACCCTCTATAATCTTTCCCATGTTTCCTGAAAGTTTCTTAAGCTCGAATTTACTCAGTGTTTTTGGTCTAGCTCCTAGATTAAAAGTGGAATGACTTTGATTATCTCTTTTATTTCGATCATTTGCGAGGATCTAATTATTCTCTTTTGTTCCGATTCCTTCTACCAAGTACTCCAAAATGACCGGGTTCTTCTGATTAGTTGGTCCGAATACATTGAGCAATATTTTGTAGTAGTTAGATCTCACGCATTACTTTACGATAGTGCTGAGATTTTTGATTTTGAATTATGATATTTTTTGAAAAACGGTAAAAAAATGAAGGCAAACAAAACAGAAGGAAATCAAGTAAACTTTGCTAGATGAATAATTGACTAAAAAGGAGGAAAAAAATAGTTAAAATTAGATAAATGAGAAAGCGAACGAGGAAAGAAGCTATACCTTAAAAAATTGATCAATTCAGTTATAGTTTCTTAATGAAAGGGAAAAAATTGTATCAAACTTTGTCTAATTATGTAAATGTTAAAAGAAATTGCATGAAACTTTGAAATGTTACTTACAGCGATGAAAATTGATGAAAGCACAAATCAATACAATCTACTGAAAAACCACAAGATACTTAAATCTTTCTTAGAACTAACGAATTTCCAGCGCACTACTGTTGGAATTAGGAAACGTTATTTTTAGTCTCATAGGAATTCGAAAGTCAAGAACAGTTTCTTTTGTAGACATTCCTAAGAATCTTTTAGCTCAGTGGAAACTAGGTCAATAATTTCCGATTAATATAGAAACAAATAAGTATTAAAAAAATGTATATAAAAAAGTACATCCACTGATTACGTAACGCTTTATTTGTAAATAAAATATAGAAAAAATATTTTAACTAAATCATATGCTCAGTTTGCGAACCATTGAAAACGATATTTTTCCTTGTAGTAAGGAGTAGTACGAAAGTAACTTCCGTTTGGTTGTATGTTTATTGTACAAAAATATACAACTTTTAACAAATTTTCTACACATAGTGTGGTACAAGTATTTGTATGCCTTCTTCACAGAAGCTTGTCGCCTGTTTTTTTAACTATGTGGTAAACTTTCTTCCAGCTCGTCATCATCGTTGAAAAGTTGACCACCAAGAGAAGATTTTAGAGGTAAGAGGAGATGAAAATCGCTAGGAGAGAGGTCCGTGATGTGTGGAGGATGATGAAACATGTTCGCAGTGTGGGGTCGGGCCTTATCGTGAAAAAAAAGCACTTTATTAAGGCGTTTATACCGTATTTCTTTATGGTTTTGTAGTTAACATGTGTATTGATTGTTTGGCTTTATGCTAATAAATCAATCAAAAAATTGTCTTCTCAGTGCTCATCAGTTTTCGAGATTTTCGTTGTGAATGAAGGGTACCTTCATTTAACTGATTGTCGCTTGGTTTTTGGAGTGTTGTAAAATATAAAAAGGTATCATCCCTCATGAAATAAAATTATCTCTCATTTTAGAGCATCAAAAGCTGAAGTGCACTAACCATCCGTAAATTTTTGTTTTATTCAATAAGAATTTTGGGTAGATACTAAACGTTAGCAAAGAATTCGAAATATCAGTTTTTCACTAACAATTTCATGAATTAGTGATCGTAATATTTGTGGAAATTCCATCGCTCAAGCACTAATTGTAAACTTATGGTTTTGCTTAAGTTTCTTTTCAATTTCGTGTACCATCAGTAACCGACGATGGGCACCTCATCGTGCACTTAATCATTAAACTAACCTAACCTAACCCATCTCTTAATAATTGTATCACTCATAGCATTCTGTCCGTATACCTAGCAGATTTGTCTTGCATTTAGAAAACAAATCACAGATATGATTTAGTAAGCCGCGGCTTGTTCAAACATGTCGAAGGCAGTGATCTGAAAATGGTGTACATTTCTTTTGCTTGTTCGAAAATGTCGATAGATAGAAATGGGAACAGAACTTACATTGTAGATATAACTCGTATATAAGTTAGGAAAAACCAACTATATTTGTTAATAGAACAAGATTACATCAATTTATGATGGAAAAATTGTTATGTGATCTGAAAATTAACAAATTGTGTTCAAGTATAACTGAGAAATGAGCGTCCTTTGTCTTTCTCACATAGTATTGTGATGTTTTTGGTATTTATTTACACTCTTTCTATTCGCGAGGTGAATTAATAAACAAAGTCTCTAACTTTCTTAATGTATTTGCATACTATACAATGCACTTAAATTATAATAATTTACTTATAAATATCACTTGAATGATTTTTGCGATTTCACTAATTCATTCTTATCACTACGACTATTTATTTGAAACTAAACTAACTACGCTGCAAAAACTTATTTATACACCACAAATAGAATTCTACAAGTTCTAGAACAAAAAGAAACAAAAGAAATAAATAAATAGACTTTCCTAGAACTTATTTAGTAAAAATAACCCACCCGCTATAATAAAAAATTCTAAAAAGGACACACCAAAAACGCTTCCGCCATTTATAAAAAATGTTAGAGACGCCGCGCGAATTCGCCGAATTTTAAAATTCCATTATAGCTGGATAGCACCGATCTAAGGACCCATTTCGCGAGCTTGGTCGTAATAGTATTTTTAATCTGAGTAACTTAATTTTACCATCATGCCATAAATTTGGTCAATAGGTTTGTCACTGCTTTCTAGTTTTATCGCTTCTAACCTTTATGTGATTTGGCAGATTCCCTGACTTTCATTGACTATCAGGATAAGTCTGCGGACTCCGCTAAATGCCTCTTATTTCAGTATAACGCTATAGAGGACTGTAGTTGGCTGTAGTAGACTTTACCTTTACTCAATAACGGATTTTTCAGCCATTTATTGAAAAGTACAATAGTTTCTATACGAAAAACTTTCATTTACATCTCACAATTCTTCATTTAATTTTTTTATGAACGAACATCGGTCACAAAACTTGACTATAAATATATTACATTTTATCTACCCTACCATCAACTAGGGACGCGTAAAATAATCTGAAATGTCGACAAAAATCGATTGGTCTCATACAAAATTAAGTCTTCAGAACCTTGAACTGACTTGCTGATGTAATGTTTCCATTCTGCATTAATAATTTCATTCTCCATTTTATCAGTTAAGTTCTCATATTAGTTTTATTGACTATTTCTAATTGATATCATCAACAATGCCAGGGTTTGTTGTGAACGATTTTTTTTACTATAAACGTCCGTTTTTATTAACAGTTTGTAGAATGTTCATAACATTACCATCACGTTAAATGAGATCACTGGACGCTCAAAAAATGTGGCCACTAATCACCTATTCTAGATTTACGAATGTGCCACAAGTTAAATTTATATTTTCAGCGAAAGCTTATTTGTGCTCGAAGTAAACGTCAACATATAGAATAAATATTCATATTAACATAAGAAAATTTAAAAATAATATTTGTAATATTTACTTCTCAAAATTACATTCTTTTGTGGCAATATAATTAAGAAAGATATAACTTTGAAACCTATATAGTCAAAGTTTTATTTAAAGTAAGATCCCATATGACATCAGTTTGGTTAGTATAAATAACATTCGAAATATATGAATAAAATAACCATCTAAATATAACGTGATCTGTCTTCCTGTTCTTCATTTTATGTATTCAGAAAGTTTAAAATCACAAGCTGGAATTGAAGACAAAGCTTCATCTTATCAGAGCCTTATCTCTAACTTTTTGTATGAATCTACAGCGTAGGGATACACTGCTTAAAGTCATCGAAAGAAGATCCAGAAAAGTCCAGAAATATATTGGCATGATCCAACCAGTTAGCTCTGTTTGGTACATCATGATTCAGCAGATACACCAAAAGTTTGAATATCAAAAAAGAGGGAATAAAGTGCATGTCACTACCCTGAAGAGAATAAGAAAATAGCTGGAAACTTTCATCACATCCTTGGAAATATAAAGGAAAGCGAGTAGCAGTGATTGACAACCTAAGAGGGCATCATAGCGTAATACATCGTTGTTTGTGAGGTAGGTTCGGAGAAGGGGTGTAGGTACTCGTATTATGAAATTAGACATCTTTTTAAAGAATGTGGATCAACATTGGTTTATAATGAAAAATGAACGAAACCTCAATCGAAAAGCTGGAGGGTATAAATTACCTGCGACCTCCTAATTATCAAATGCGAAAGGGCAGTAAACGGATTTGAAATGTAATAAGAATAAGTAATCAAATTCTTGTTCTTTTGAAAATACTTATTGAAACGTTATTCGTATATTCAAAAAAACTAGTCACCACATAATTAGCTATTATTATGGTAGTGTACAACGCCCAAAGTCAAGTCTACTCGTAAATGTCAAGAATCTTCTTTATAATGTAATACCTCATTTATTAAAATATGTCTAAAATCAAGAACTTTTATCAGAACAAAATGATGTTAAAAAATATACTTCATTATATATTAAAACTTTTTTTTATTTGGTTGGTTAATAATTATTAAGCTATGAAGTTTTTTATCCATTTTATTGTAATATTCAACAAGTTGATAATTTGGTTATATTCTAATTATCCTGGTAACAGTTTCATTCCACTAGTAATTGTTTAATTCTGTTTGCAATGTCACCACTGTGACAACGACCATAATATATAACTTATTAACGACTTTCATAATTTGAAATGACGACATATCCGCATACGTTGAAATATTAACATTATAAATTAGTAACTGTTTAAATTATTTTTATAATAGTAATATGGTGTCGAGGATCTGTAAGTCACCTTATGTTTTCGTAGTGTTTGCCTAAACACCTTTCAAATCACTTCTTCTAAACCTCCAATTTTTTTCAGTCTCATTTTTTACTGCAATCGATATTTTATTAGGAAAAATAGGTAATTAATAAAAAACTATTAACCAAGAATTTTATTGATTAATGTAAATATTTCTTTCATGAATTTTTGAATTAGGATTTTTTGTCCCAAGCAACCCAATGCTAGATAAGCCAACTACAACTCGCTAATAAACACTGTACTTCTCAATCTTATGGTTACTTCGAAGGCTTGCAACAACATTTTTAAAAGATATCCTGGCTCTGAATATTTTATTTACTCCCAGATTTGAGGTCCAACGAAATTAACCTCTTTCAACCTTGCGTCACCTATTTCAGGAAATCTTTCTTTTATCTACTGAAATCAATCCCATTGAGATCTATTATTTTGAAATATTTAATTAGATCTAATTTAATGTACAATAGTGGAAGGAGAAGACGGCTCTACAAGAAGTATAGTTCTTCCAATATCAATTGCAGATTATAAAAATCCTTGCCGACAATTTTGTTTGATCTACCATAGGCATAGATAGCTGATTTTATAAATTTAACATTTTTATAAATACTTTCAAAAATATGTATATCTTATGCGAGAAAGTATTCATTAAAAGGCATTATAAATTGGACGTTATTTAGACAGATGCACCTGGAACTTGGAAAAAAATCATTATTATACCTCGTTAACTTGCTACAACTGAATATTAAATTATAAAACGTAAATAGACGAGTAAAATGTATCTGTCTGTAAGGACGTTTGGTTTAAACAGAGCACCAGACGTGAACTGAGCCCTTTTTGTACCCCACTAGTTTTTTTCTGGAAAAAAATTCAAAGCCAAAATCATAAAGGAAAATGAATTCTTTGCAAATAAAACTGAAAAAAAACACAATTCCAAAGTATCTTTATTAATGATAATGGTAGTCAGAATCGTCTGAACTAGATTTGATTGAATTATGAAGGGTATCACATATTTATCTTCTTCTTTGGTAACATGTTCAACACAGTTTTTCCAAAGCTCTTGGCTGTCTGCTGATAGAACTTTCTTCACGAGTTTTACAATCTCCTTACTCAGTTCTAGAAATATTTTCGTAATTCTGATTTTACGTTTTCCTATAGGGTTAAATTTGCAATAGTCAGGAGGTAGTTTGAGTATGACCTTGTTCTTTGCACAGCTTGTCAATATAATAAATATTCTCTAACTTTAGAACTTTAATAACAGAAAGCAATTCTTTGTTTGTTAGGCCTTTTTTACGATCGCTGACAGGAATAGAAATATTTTTTTCAGACATAAATGCTAGAATTGGAGTTTTGTTACTACTACTATTTGATATCTTAAAGCAAGGCGCGCACTAAAGTGATCAGCAAGTAACGTGGCAGTGGCGTGGTGACCAAGTGGCAGGTGGAATCGGTAAAGCCTTTGTAAACAAATGAAGACGCGTGCTTCAAAACGGAGTAGCGGTGACGTGGTATTTTTCAGGTAGCGTGATGCCAGTCTGGTGCCACTTATCTCGAACATGTTTAATTTTCGACTGGCAAGCAGCTGGTGACGACGTGGGTTTTGCATTGCAACTACGTATTTTACTTACGTATTAAGAATTTAACATAAAATTTGTACCCCTTGTAGAGGAATATCCCTGTCTGTATGACAATACGCGGGAGGGTTATCATATGAGCCATGTGCAAGAGCGGACCTGGGCCAAAATGAACCAAAAAGTCTTATTTCTTCCTCTCCTGATTTTTAGCATTTAGGTTAGCAAGCTGTGCAAATAAAAGAGCGTCTTCATCCTCTGAGTACATTTTGGACAGAACTGATAAATCGGTGACACCATACGTTGTTTGTCACTGCAGTGCGCATTAAATCACTTTCATACCACTTCGCCGCTATTCCATCGCCACGCCAAATGTTCACCATCGCTATGCCACGTACCATTCCAATACCTCACCACAACCACACCATTTCAATGCGCGCCTTGGTTAAGGAGTTGCCGCGATTGGTAGGATGCGTTTTCCATAACGATTACTGACTGTACTGGAATGTTAGGTAAAAGCTTTTCAAATAACTCCGCTGTCATATCTTCATGATAATCAGCTGCACAGTTTTTAATTTTTTTAGCAGATATTAATAAAGTCTTTGCTTCCAGCGTATACTATTATAATGCGTCCATGTGGACAAACGGTTTGTTAGAAGTTTACCCAATTTTATACGGGGAGTGCCGTGCGTATTTATGAAATATTGATTGGTCTTCGCATAACTGTCTTCTGCAATTGATATTGGAAGAACTATTAAAACTTCACATTTTTCTGTCCTGGCTTAAGCTATCCCTTTCTATGCTGAATTTGGTATAAATCAATTGAAATCTGAATGATAGGCAATAACTTTGAAATCAATACAGATTTGAAAAATTATTTACTATATTTGATTATATGTTCACATATTTTTTTTTCATTTTAGTAGCCGAGCCAAATGTGCAGGCATTGCCGTTATGTAGTAAAACTACTTCTAAGCTAGTTTTGGAAGCGTCACAAAATAAACGCCAATGAGAAATTGATCGTTCTTCAAATTCTCCATCACCTAATTTATAACATCACAATACGTAGTCTTCATTTTGAGAAAAGTATGACCAGAAATTTGGAAACTCATTTTAGCTTGATGATTTATTCTTTTAATCGAGATCCTGAGAGATCTAATTGCTTTTTTGACAAATTTACTGAACCAATTCGTTCAGGTTGCCTTTAATTGTTAAGTGTGGGTTTTTGCTCGAAGTGGAGGGCTGTGAATCTATGAAGTACTGGTTTCTCAATTGACTGTAAATCAGGGTAAATCACTATGTTTTTTTAGAATGAATATCCTTATCCCTATTTTAATTGATTGTTTGATTATTGTGGCTAAATATTAGAATATTAGAACAATAAATACATCCATTTTCACTATTTTAACTTTGAGAAGAATTTTAGTACTACGAGGATGGTCCCAGAAGTACCTGACCTGATCTAGACATGGCGGTAGTTGCTTGAAAATTACCGTCAAATTTGAAGATGCCGTGTTGTTTAGTAATTTGTTTGGCAGCTATCAATAGTAAACGTTTTCAGTGAATTTGTAAAAATTGAAAAAAAATTTGTCATCAACAGTTATCAACAGTAAAATAATAGGTAGTTTTAACGAGGCCGTACGACCTACAAAGACCAGCATCGCAGTGGTCGACCACATGATGTGACGACTCCAGAAATGTTGAAGAAAATCCACGAAGCGGTACAGGATGATCGTCGACTGCAATTGCGCGAGCTAGCAGACATATTAGGCATTTAAAAAAGTGCAATACTCGAATATTCACTGAAAATATGGATGAGAAAGCTGTGTGCAATAAGGTTGCCGCGTTTACTCACAATGGAATAAAAAGAAGATGTTTCCATCGAGTGTTTGGAAATGTTTCAAAGAAATAAAGCCGAATTTTTCCACCGTTTCATAATCATGGATGGAAGGTGGCTTCATCACTTCACATTAGAAGCAAAACAGCAATAAAAACAATGGCGTCATTGGCTGGGATACGTGTAAGATAATTTTCATTGACTATCTTGATGAAAAAAAAAACTATCAACGCGAGTATCATGCAAACTTATTGCAACGTTTGAGCGAACAAATCAAGCAAAAACGGCCGCATTTGGCTAATAAGAAAGTGTTGTTTCATCAAGACAATGCACCAGCTCACACATCCGTTATTGCAATGGCCAAAATTAATGAATTACAGTTTGAATTGCTACCTTATGCACCCTATTCGCCAGATTCATCCCCTCGCATTATTTTCTGTTCCCAGACTAGAAAAATGGCTCGGTGGTCAAAGATTATCCAAAAATGAAGAGGTGATGTCGGAGGATAATGGGTTTGAGGAGCTTGACGATTCTCATTATGAATTGTATCGAACTTATTGAATGGTTTATGGAGAGGTTTATGGAGCTAAGTTGAAAAATAAATATATTTTTTAGCCAAAATTTTCATGTTTTCATTGTTGAGCCAGGTACTTTTCGTATCATCCTCGTATAAGTACTATAATTCTAATCAAAATTGTGTCACGAGATTCCGTATCCATTCACAAACAAACAAACAACCGAGCAAAGTGAAGAAAAGAATGTAATGATGATATATTTTACAAGACACGTTTGTTAAGTTTAAGAAAAGCGAACGTGTTTTCTAGAAAAGTTGAGAGTTGAAATGAAACGTTTGTTTTCTATGAAAAATATAAGTTCAAAAAGGGAGAAAGTGACAGTTTATAGGATAGAATTAGGAAAGTAGAAAGCGGGAGGATTGTCGAAAATTACATTGAGATCGATGGGATCGAAATCTGAGAGACTAATAACGAGTGTCGATTACATAGATGGTTGCCTACCCAATAGGTTCGATTTTTAAATAGGTTTCTAATCTAAACAACAGTCTTACAAATGGATTTTGGAGCGAAAAGTTTAAATCACGTCGTTTAATTACTGTTTTTTTTATTGAAGCTTCCTTTTAATACCACCATTATTAAAAAAATAAAATAACTTCGGTTTTTATCTTTCTTTTAGTGAGTCTGTTTATTATTATTATGTTTTTTCGTTTGTTTATTAGAACCTATAAAAACGTTGAGATTCAAGTGTACATTTAGTTGTTATGATACTATTATTATTCAAGTTTATTATCAACAAGTATACTTCAGTATACAGCCAATTCGTTTTATTTTGGAAGAATTTAACACCTCATATATATTTTTATTAGAAATTGTAATCTAAATATTTATCGAAATAACATATTTGCACAAACTTAAATTTTGTATTTTACTTCCGAATTCATAGTAGGTTTTAAGCTAATAGGCTAATAAAAAAAAATCGTTAGATCAATCATGTTTGTAATTTATACAATAGATACTTACGATATGTGTTGTAAAGATTCAAATTACGAAATGATATGGGAAATTTGTATAACCCATTGAATATCGTAATATGAATTTACGATACGAATATAGTACATTATTTTACCTACTACCAATAACGTTAATTATTTACTCAAAATATTAGATATTAGAATCATGTAACAAGCAAGCGTTCCGCTCATTGTTGATTTATTTTGCAAACTATCAATTTTGACGCGTTAATTTCAGTTTGGTATAATTGTATCGACATGAGTTCTGACTATGAAAATGTAGATTCTGATATAGAACTTGCTGCAAATAACGCAATACAAACCCTAGTACCCGCTAAATCCCGCAATAGATACGAAAAAGAATAAAAGCGATTCGAAGAGTGGTGCAGTTCATTCCACTAGTGCGGTAAAGTAACTTACCGCACTAGTGCGGTAAAGTATCTCATTACGAAACTCATATTAGTATCGAAAAGTTTGATATTACATATTGGTAGTAGGTAAACAATTTTTATATACGGTGAAATCTTAAAGTAATAGATAGGTGAATACCAATCAAGTTTAATGATAAAATACTATCTAATATTCCCAATAACTGCTAAAAATGCATCAATTTTGCTGTTGAATTATTTCCGAGTTTTCTAAATTCAATGTATTTTGGGTGTAGTTAGTTGTTGAACAAAAATCTTTTCTCCACTTAAATACTCGTAATATTGATAGCATTTAGAACCTTTTAGAAAGCATAAACCTAGAAGAATAAAAAGTATCAGATACCTTGACAAGACATCAACATGAAATGGAAGACTGAAACAAAAAGAATGGAGCAACCCGAACCGGAAAATTATTCAACCAAATTAAGACACTATTTCAAAAAAGAAATACCAAAATGAATAGAAATAGATCAAAAATATGTAAAAAAGAGGCCATATAAATTTTAAAATTTGTCTTAGAAACATGGTTAAAGGCACAGAAAATAAAATAAAAAGTGAAGATATGAGATTTCTAAGAAGAACAGAGAAATGAGCTACTCGTAGGCATGAGAAAATAAGATGAAGATATATGAAACATGAACTTACAAAAACAAGCAAATAAGACCGAGGAAGATCTGGACAGAAAAAATATAACTTGGTAAGGAAACCACGAGAAATGATGAAATTAAACAAACGAGTCAGAATGGGAAAGAATGGCTGTGGAAAGAGGAGCCCACGCAAAAACTCAATTCCAAAAAACACCTAGAGAGATAAAAAGGCATCAGAAGTGAATAAGTGAATAGAAAGAATGAAAAGATTCTGCGTCATTTAATAACTGTTAAAAACGACTTACCGTTCAGAAATCAGGCAAGAAAGCATTATTAAAGTACTAACAAAAAGTAACATTTAATATTTTCGTAAGTTTTGACTCTTTTGACATCTGATCGGTCTAATATTTCGAAAAAAAATCATGTGTGGAAAACGATTCTCATTTAATAAAGTAACATTAGTAGACGTGGAAACGTATTTCATTAGTCTTTCAAATTATTACTTTAAAAATCCAGTCTAAAAATTAAAATGAGTACATTGAAATTCAGATATATTACAAATATTAACTAGAATTATGGTTATTCGCAACGAAAACCATAATATTAAATTTATTTTCACAATATATAAAAAATACTGAGCAATAATACAGCCTGCCTAATTTAAATCAACAGTTGCCATTTAATATAAACCGTGAAGTCTGTCCTAATATGTTATATTATGAATATTTTTTGTTGGAATGTCTGCTTTCTATATAAAGGCCTATTTTTGTTCGTGGCAGTCGAGATATTTCATTATATTGTTGAGAATAATGTATAAGTTCGAGACTAAAACATGATAATTAATATTCAATGAACACCAACGAGGTGGATTTAGACCAGTGATAATCTATAGTTATAAAATGTTAATGCAAATATTTCAAATTGTATATTTTCTTTCTACGCCAGTTATCCTATAAAACTCTTAAATATATTCTTTAATGTAAGACCAAGGAGGGTTCTGGGAATGCTTCAGTAATTCCAATCTAAAATTTTCATTCCAACAATGAAACGCTGCTGAAGACGGCAGATACTTTCATCGTATTTTTTGCTTCTTCAAGTGAGGAAAAAACAGCGTCAAATTATCTTGCTAATGCATAATACTTTCGATTTTAAATCACTGGATTATTTCTAATCAGAATAACTGAACCAAAATCTTGTGGTATATTTATAATTTTAAATTTATTTTATTTTGTTTTCATTGCATTAATCATAATTTCACTTATTAAATAATATTGTAGTTGTATATATTATGTCTTGAATTAAGATAGTACAAACCACTGTAATATTAATGACAGAAATTAATTATGATTGCAGAAAAATTTTATTTATGTAGGTAATCACAGATGCAATAAGTATTGTTATTTCGGATCTTTAAAATGTAATCCCAACAAAATGAATTCATCAACATGAATGAAATTAAACGTTTTTTAAGTCCCTTTTGAATTTACTCACATATTCCGTCTCAGACAATCCTGGGAATCAAACAATAACAGAAACTTACCCTATCGCCTGGTGGCTCAGCTCTTCTATGTGAAAACAAATTACGGTTTATCGACCTTTCAGGTATCGAAAAATGCAATTTTCACGGTAACCGACGCAAGGAGAAGCGTGGAAAATATCTCCAGTGATGTTTTCAATAGGCAAGACGCGATTGAGCAGCTCTTTCGTTGGAAAAACTGAAAGAAAAACAGTTGGCGATTGCTCCGTAGCATTAGACTAGATGGTGGGGGTGACATAGGTGTGGCTGAGGGATTCTAATGCTTGTGTACGAGGTGGAAAATATTTTAAATATATAAAAATTTTATACAGAAATATTATGGAGAACGTCAAAAGGCATTTATTCTGTGACGAATATATCTTCAAAGTCTCTTATCCTAATAATATCCAAAGCAACTATGTATATTTTTGACACTTGTTGGCAAATAGAAGATAATTAACTGTTAAATACCTCAATATTTTGATTTCATTCTTTTATCTTTAAAAAATGCGAAAGTTGTGCAATAAATTATTACACAATGTGGAGATTAATATCAAACTTGTATAATATGTTAACATTATTAGAGTATATTATAATTACATATAAAAAACTAAATTAAGAAAATATTTTCCGTACACGCTCCTGAAGTTATTTTGGATGTTTGACATGTCTACTTTATTTTTATCTTTAATTCATCTAAATCAGTTGAGGTGTGTCAAACTAGACCTCACAGAAAGAAATATAAATAAATAATATCCGGTAATAGAATCTCACCATTTCCATTTCAAGATTTTTTCTGAATTAGTGAAAAAATCAATAAAACGCTCAATTTCTATCGTAAAAAGATTGGATAGTTTATTGTAAATATAAAGTGTAGGTGAAATGTTTATTTAAAATCTAAATATGTGTATTTCTACGATTGTATATCAATAATATTCTCATTTTGAAATGGTTTGTTTAGTTACAAACGGAACCTATGTAATTCAACTCCCTAAATTTATCTGTTCTACTGTTGCTGTATATATAAACACAGCTGTTCTGTTACGCTTGAACGCAGCTCTATAGAGATGGTAAGGATTTTTTACGATTCCAGTTATTTAAAAACGACTATTAGACAGTGGCGGTTAGGTTAGTTTTGATCTCGATCTTGGTATAGTTTGAGGGATCAGATTCAATTCAATTTTGAACAATTGTCAAAGACTCACGACAATGCAATTCGATCAAAATATCTGATTTTTTTGATTAGATTCGCCAGCATTAATGAAGTTCTTCTTATATCTTTTACATGAAAAGACTAGTAGGCGAACTACGCAAGCGCACAGTCCCAGACTTATAAAAATGAGGTGCAACCATCAACCCTTCTATGATAATTCTTGGCATAAAAATAAAGTACTGATGAGAAAATTAATGTCATTTTTATAAAAGCGTCGAGTGCTTTCTATATCACATTTTTAAACTAACTTTGTGCTTCGGAATGAAACTAGTGAAAATTAAAAACGATTGACATCGAATTCTTTATTAAGACATTACAATTGCATTGTGAGCTAGCTAGATAAATGGGGAAATGGAGACTAAGAGAGTCGATAAAGGAAAAACAATTCGCACTACCCGGAATACAAATCGATCCTAGATCTATTGGTATATAATACTCTCGAAGCTTACAAGTTAAGTCACATACCGCATTTATATTTCAGTCATCAACATACTCACCGAGAAACAAGGGATTATGGAAAGGGAAGTCTTACTCAGTAAATAATTTTCATTAATCATTCGAACAACTTTTTCAAAGTTTGTCAAATATTTTATTGTAGTACAAAGTTCCAAACATGTTTACGTTCATTTTTTAAGTGTATAGAACAAATTTTTCTATAGCATTAATTCCAGTATTAGATATAAATATGTAGTAGGTAAAAGATGTAGAGGATAAACTGTGGAGATGACATTTTAATATATTGTGAAATTGATATTAATCAAACCCTCAAAGCATGATTCTAGATGGAAGCAAGCGAGTGACTCAAATGGCCTGTTGGTTCTTTTGAGAAAAGCACTAATAATTTGAATCGAGCCATAAGAAAAGAGAAAGTTTTTTGTCGTTAATAGTTCAAATATTAAGATTTAGATTTTTTATTTATATTTTAATACATTTGTAAATCCACAATTTTTATAACGGCATCTCGTTGCTATTGGCAGCGTCAGTAAATAGTTTAGATACAAGTCTAGATATTTCAGTATCAGCGTTAATGTTATAATTTATTTTTATATTTATTGTTCAGTATTAACTTTGTGTATTTTGAACTATTTCTATCTGGTAAATTACTTTAACTTTATCAATGTTTCTAAATAGAAACCTTTATATTGAATTTAAAAAAAATATTATTCCATTAGGTAACCAGATTCAACGAAAAATTCTAAATAAAAGTTTTTTAGTGTCCTCATTAAAATGTTAGTTTGAGTAATTTTACTAATTGAATCGTTACAAAAGACAGATGTCAGGTTTAAAGGACTTTTTAAAAACAAAAGAAGGAATATTCACAAAAAGAAGCATGGGTTCGTAAAAAAAGCAAGTGAACGTAACAATTAATATTTTCATTTAAAATAAAAACGATACAATGAAAATCCACTGCCAAACCGCAAATCTAAGGTAAAAATACAAAATAGTAACCGAAATAGATATAAATAAGCAGCTCATACATGTTAAGAGAAACTTATATTCAAGACTATTTTCGAGATTATTACAAATAACGTAACTGCTCTTTTCCAAATATTTTCTTCCGCCTCTAATTGTTAGAGACTAGACCATGCGCGCTGAATGCTGATGTACAGAACAAACCATACGTGGTTCAGGTGCTTGTACAGGTGGTTGTGTAGCTGTGAAATCATAGTTATTAGTAACGCTTAATAACAATAGTAAATATATTCAGGATATTAGGGTACGTAACTTCAAACATTTGATTACATAATATTGTGTATCACTGTTTCGGTCAAAAATAGTATTGTTAGGTTAAAAAACCGGTTAGGATAAAAAATTTAAATACCTTAATTACTGAATGGAAATATCAGATTAATACTTGAGTCTACGTGAAATAGATTGTACAATAATTTCGTTAGAGAATACTGAGATAGGGAATTCTCAATTGAAGAATATGTGTTTTTTAATTGGCCTATTTTTTAAAATATTGTAATGAAATTTCAGGATAATATTCCACCTATTGCACCTCTATTTACTTTCAGCTTTTGAAGGGGATAATAAATCGTCGGAAAGATTTATGATAAAAAATTAGTAAACCTAATTTTTTATGAGTCATAGTTTTATAATGTTTTTGTGATAAGTAGAATTTCCTTTGTCTTGGACAAAATTATATGTCAAATGAATAAAAAAATGGCAATGAAATAGACAATTATTTGGTTCTCATAATTAATTCATTTCAATTATGTCCATTAACCTCAATTACGATATTATTTCTTCCATATACCTCCCCATAAAAAAATTCTGTCGGTGAATGGATTTACTCGTGATGTTTGGTGTGTCCATTAAAAAAAATGAGAGTAAATGTTCGTTAGTCTAAAACTCGAGAACGGCTGGATCGATTTGTCTTATTTGTGGAAGTCCAACCAGAGAAGGTTTAAAAGGTGAATAAATATGAAAATACTCGGAATTAAATAAAAACAACAATTTTGTTTCTCCTTGATGTTTTTTCACAAATTTAATTTCTGAACTCAACTATAATATTTAACATTTGACAACCAACTAATATGTCGATCCATCCTCTATCTATGTCGATCTATACATCAGACACAGAGTGCATCCTTCTATCTTGGTGATAATTGCCGCTACGTGCGCGAGAACTTTCTCTATTTTGGTGATCTTTTATAATAGTGACATTTCAAGTCTATATGCTCTTTTTTTGTTGATCTTTTGTGATAGTGATACTTTACTGCTAAAATGAGAGTATTTTTGCAAACGGCAAATGTGTTTGCGAGGCAGTTGTTAGACATTTGAAACAATATAGTCGCAGTAGACACCTCGACCGGATTCATCACATTATTCACAGATTTCTGTCACATCACAGATTCAAAAGAGAAGCTTATTCAGCGTGTTTTCCCAGATATAGCGCAACAGTTCAATAACCATAATTGGCTGGCTAAACGAGCAATATTGGAGGCGAAAAATAAAGATTTCGAGGATCTCAACTCGACCATTCAGAATTTTCTTCCGGGACAGTTGGTTTCCTTCAAATTAATCGACATCGTTATAAACCAGGATGTCGTAGTCAATTATCCCGCGGAGTTAAATTTACAGGAATTGCCTGGATTACTACCTTACAATTTGCAGTTAAAAGTAGGATCAGTTGTCATCATGCTGCGTTACATAATTCAATCTCGACTCTGTAATGGAACAAGACTGGCTAAGAAAAGTTGATGAATAAAGTCATTGAGGCAACAACATAAAGGGAAAATACAAAGGAGAGGATGTCTTGATCATGCGCCTATACCGATAATTCCAACGGATTTACCATTCGATTTTAAACGTTTACAATTTCCGGCGAGGCTGGCCTTTGCGATGACCGTAAATAAATCGCAAGGCCAGTTGTTGGAAGTTTGCGGAATCAACTTGTAGTTTCCTTGTTTCGCGCATGGACAATTATACGTCGCGTGTTCGTGCGTGGGAAAATCGTCATATTTGATATTTGATATAGTTTATTAGAAAGCCTTACATTGATTAACAGTCTGTATCATAACTTTCAAGACTTCTTCCTTCTCCAAAAGAGAAAAAAAAAAGCGAATGAGGAGTTTCGTAAGGTGAGAAAGTAAAAAAATAAAATTAAATGTATAAATGCAAAAGGTAGTAGATAAAAATCTATCATTCAATTCATTAAAGAAAATAATACTTTTCAAATGGTGCTGTGTTTAGTTTCATTTAATAATCGTTCAATAACATTGTTGTAATATTTACATAGGCATCAATGTCAATTGCAGACAGACGTATAATGTTGCCAAGAACTAGAAATTAGTTTCAAACATCTGGCTTAGGCATTATTCATCGAATAAAAAGTGCACGTTTTGATATTTTCTGATGAATGAATTAATGCAAACTATGAGCCAAATCTTCAAAAAACTAATTTTTCCGACCATATCAACAACAAGATTAAATCTAACTGTGTGTATCTGTTAATATCAAATTGAAACCTTATAAATAGCCAGTATTTGAGGAACTGTTTTGTAAGTAAGCATCAATATGAGTAATTAATAAAAAATAATAATAAAACTTCATTCATACCGAGCCGGGTACTACTTGGAAATAAAAATTATCCAGTTTAAATTTTATTATTAATTTATATATGATAATGAATTTTTAATGTAATTAATACTAACCTTATCCAATCTTCTTACCTACTTGCGTAATATTATTTTGTTATTTCTATGACTATAAATAGATACAGCAATTGAACATGCGATTAAGTAGGAGTAACTAATTGACCCACTGACGTATTTATGAGCTAGACCGCATTTCCTTAATTTATTGAACTTGACATTCAACTATTGAGATAACTAAGCAAACTATATTTATACGATTGCACAGAAGTAACAGTTTTTTTTATACTGCAATCTATTGGAGTGTAAATCAACCCCGAAGGGAAAGCAAAATATAAGAGGCATGGGGAAACAAAACGTAGAGCATGATTCGGCACTATGATGTTATTTACTATCAATGAACCAATAATGGAAGTATATATAGTTTAGTCAATGAAGCCGTAAAACAGGCTATATTCGAAAGTCCTCGAAAGCAGCTTTTGTTTTTTTTATTTATTAATCAAAATCAGAAACCTTTTAAAGAGGGGACGTAATTAATTATATTGTTTAAACAATATGCTCTTCTTCTTACCGTGCCGTATCAAGTCCCCTACACGTTGGCGATCAGCATGGTAAAACTCTCCCTATCTTGAGCTAAATAACTGTCCTGCTTCTCTTATCCCTCTCCATTCTCTAATATTCTTCAGCCAAGAGGTTTCCTTTCAATCTCTCTTCTACCTTCGACTTTAGCCATCATAATTAACTGGAGGATACTAAACCGGCTACCACGCATTATATGTCCCAAATAAGCTATTTTCCTGTATTTAATGTTCTCCACTAACTCACGAACCGCATTTGCTCTGTTGAGGACTGCATCGTTTGTTTGCATAGTTGTCCACGGTATCTTGAGCATATGTCTGTATAACCACATTTCAAAAGCCTCTAAGCTATTAATGGTAGATATTTTTGAACTCCATGTTTAGATACCATATAAGAGAAGTGACTATCTGTAACATTTGATTTTCCGTTTCTGGAGATGAAGTTTTAAATTATCATTAAAGAAGAGTGATCCCATTTTAAAAAAATGTTTAGTCAATTCTACACTTTATTTCCTTATGGGGATCCAGTTGTTCAGTAATGTAGCAACCAAGATATTTGAAACTGGACACGCTTTGAATCGTTTTTGAATCATCTTTCCGTTGGTCCCGACATTATTGTAGTAATATATTCAGTGCAAAAAGTGCTTCTCGTGTTCCCAACCCATTTCTGAAGCCGAATTGAGTTTCGTCTTGATCTCTTTCGCACTTATTTCTGATTCTAGCGTTGATGATTCTTAAGAATATTTTTATAGTGTGACTCATAAGACTTATAAGTCTATAGTCGCTACAGTGCTTTGGACGTTGGTTTTTTGGTAAAGTTATGGATTTGGATTTTAACCAGTCTTCTGGAATTCCAGCTAATGCTAAAAATAAGATTTTGGCAGTTTTAGCACCATACATGGTGAGAATACAATACCTGCATTATAAAGTATGTCTTTACTTTGTTCTTGAATTATAAAAGTTTCAGTTGCTGCACGTAATTTCTGATCATTATTGAAAATTTTAATAAAATGATTTTTCCCCTCATTATAAAAAGCAGATATAGTATCACATCCAGAGGATGCATGAATGAAAATGGTAATATTTGGATATTTTATTAACGTGGTTGCGACACATTATATTTGACTGGTTTTAAGAAAAAATATTTCTTTATCATCAGGTGTTAAAGCCATCAATATCACTAAAACATCAATGTCCTCTGCTACAACGACCACATCATAGAAGGAACTATCAAGAGCTGATTGTACATTAAACGATCTGCATCACTTTATGCTTGACTCGATTTAATATTATTTGCAGCCAATTTTTTGGAAAAAAGATTTATAAATCTGTTATTATTGCTGTTTCCTAAAAATTTCTCTTTAGTTGTATTCGGACGCATATCATATCAAATAATCGAATCGATTAGAATATTACTTTTATATCCGCGATTTCCCTAAGACGCTTTAGTTCCATCATTATTGTATTTATCAAAAATAACTTTGTCGTTGGCTCCATAGTTATTACGTAAATATCTGAAGTACTGTTGAAAAATATCCCTAAACTTTTGATTTTTTTCTCATTTTAATCTATGAAGTAACATACCACCATCGATAATGTAAAAAAAATTGTAACATCATTAACATCCGTTTCACATTGATCAAACATATCGTGTAGCGTTGATTTCGTTGTTTTTCTCATTCCAGAATTATTAAAAAGTGAAAGAGGATAGGGAGCCAGCTCATAATTCAAATATTGACGAAATTCATCATTACTCTTTCTCAAAAAGCATAAGCTTAGGAAAATTATATTTGGAGCTACAGCTATTTCAGTATTATTAACTTTAATTTTACTGTTCATGCTCAATAAAGATTTAGTTCCATTTTTTTCTTAAATTAATTCCTATATCAAATTATAACAATCAATAGTTTCGTTATCTACAATCTACATGCTATCACTTCCTGTACATCTGGAAAGGGGTTGTCATATTAAAAAATATCATTTCCTGCTGAAGAATCTTCATTTATTATGCTATCACTAGCGTCAGTATATTAGTATGATGATTTAAAAGAAACTCCACAAAATTCTTCCATTCTGTCCATTACGTTTGTTGTAAATAACGTTGCTCTTATCCATTTGAGGACCACCCTTGGTGTTGCTCGACGTCTGATAGGACCACCCCCTATTTTCATGGACTTCATGAGAGTTTGCTCTATTGCTTGATCAGTTGAAATTTAAAATAAATTTTTTCAAAAAACAACACGCAGAAACTGCTTTCTTTATATGAATAACGTGCATATTGTTTAAATAATATAAATAATTATTTCTCCTATTTGAAAGGTTTCTGATTTTGATTAATATAAATAAACAAAAATTTCAAAAAAAAGATCAATCGAATTTCGACGAAAAAACTTCATTGACGTGACTAAAAATAATAATTTAAGTATTTAGAGCGTAAATTCACAGATTGCCGCTTGAGAAAGATTGCTGCCGCGGCACTTAAAACCTTAGAGTTTTTCTACAGTTGCATTTTGATGATTAAATAAAGATAATTTTTTTTATGGTTCAAGATGATACTCTGACCATGTTTTGAATTAGAAGAAACTTCTTCCATTAGCGAAAATTCGAAAAAATGTCTTTTTTTGTCAAAAATATTCTGTGGACTTCTTAATATTACTTGTGCGGTTCCAGCATCCTTAATGTACTCTAGATACTTATCTGTCATGTACTGTACAATAATACATTTCGCTTTATTGTCTAATTTATCAGATTAGGCCTTAGTACTCTCATCAAACCGACCATAATGTTCGTGATTTGTTTCAAGACTTCTTCCTTCTCCAACAACATTTCCACTCGATATCTCCAATTATTATAATTGTTATTTCTTAGTTGTGAAACAGGTAATATTCCTGCCGATATAATTCTTAAGTTTCCATATTTTTTTACAAATTATCATAAACGCCTAACCTCACTTATTTTCACTTTTTCGACAATTTTATCACTTTAAATAGTTCCAAAGTTATTTCACCCCATTCTGTATACCTTACACTTTGTCTGTGCCTATAACCTATTCATTTTTGAATGGATATTGATGAAAATAAAAGTAGGTTTCTATTGAACAAAACAAAAATAGATTCTATATTTTTACACCTAATAAAGAATAACTCATCTCGCGCCAAAAACCCACGTACATATCATAGAATTATATTCTCAATTTTATAGAGCATATCAACAGATGTAGATTGATATAGATACAAGATGTACATACAAAGATTTTACGAATACCAATCATTAATTTAACAAATTAAAGAAATTAAAATTTCTATAAAACTCAGGAAAAGCACGTGACCTTCCGATGGTAACTGTCCGAAGAGTAAAAAGAAATCCAAGAACATCTATCGCCTTTACAAGCTCTTATGTACAAATTGTAAACAGATTTTTGACAATAAAGTATTTCTCTCTCTTAATTAATAATAGCTCTCTCCTGGAATGGCGGTCTGCATGGAGAATTGCGCTAACTGTTCCCAGCGCCAATTCTATGCTTCGTTTGTCTACTCGGCGTTGTCACAGGTGGTATGAACGTCAGTTTTGGCTCTTTTTGACCGAAATCTACTTCCCGATTCATCTTTGGAATTTGACCATTTTTTATGATTCTAGTTAGGAGTATTGCAACTCTTTTTGTAAACTACGTACATTTGTTTTTGTTCTCTTGGTCAGTCTGTATATTGTGTTTTAACATTTTCAAGGATTTATATTTTATAAAAATGATGAATAATTTAGGTTTTAAGGTATAATGAAAATTATTAAATATATTTAAAATAGCCTCTTTTTTGTTACCAGCACCCCTACTAAATAAAACGTGCTATTGGCAACACTGAGTTTACTCTCTACGATGTATGTAGGGATGGCGATTCTTTCCGAAAGATTGATTTTTAAATCGATTTGAACCGCAGCCTGTTAAATCGATTATAAAAAATCGAAAGGTGTTTCGAGTTGAGGATATAAAATAAAACTGTTCAAGAGTTTTTCAAAATGCCCTGTTTTATACAATGTATAGATATTTATAATGTTATCTGATTATTGTTTTACTTCTAATTTGTTGTTGTTTACTTGTTTTTCTTCATCAACGTTATTATGTATTATGTGTTTTTAGCCTTGATAAAGATCAAATAAAAGATCGAAACGTTGGCATTTTAAAAAACTCTTGGACAGTTTTATTTTGAGTCCTCAACACCATTCGAAATTACATACTGGGAAGGACAATAATTTCAATTTCAAGAAAAGTATCATGATAAACAATCTCGGTGATGTCTTATCAGAAAATTTTGGGATTTTATAGTTCAGGGAAATCGGTAATAACAAATATACTGGGATACGAGCGGTTCCGTTTATCACTTGCTATGTTCCTGGCAATTGAGAAGGCGCTCACGAGGAATTCATGATCCCACGATACTCATATATATCACGGCTATTGTGTGAACATGGAAATGAATAATTTTTTGCTCTATTTTGTAAATATTGGATCAAGCTTTTGGTACAATGTTAAGGTTACATGCAGCTAATTGTAAATAATTATATGGCTTTTACCAAAAGAGAAAAAAAGCGAATGAGGAGTTTCCTAAGGTGAGAAAGTAAAAAAATAAAATCAAATGTATAAATGCAAAAGGTAGTAGATAAAAATCTATCATTCAATTCATTAAAGAAAATAATACTTTTCAAACGGTGCTGTGTTTAGTTTCATTTAATAATCGTTCAATAACATCGTTGTAATATTTACATAGGCATCAATGTCAATTGCAGACAGACGTATAATGTTGCCAAGAACTAGAAATTAGTTTCAAACATCTGGCTTAGGCATTATTCATCGAATAAAAAGTGCACATTTTGATATTTTCTGATGAATGAATTAATGCAAATTATGAGCCAAATCTTCAAAAAACTAATTTTTCCGACCATATCAACAACAAGATTAAATCTAAACAAAGAACTAACAATGATATTATTTAACAAAGTTTATCAAATAATATCTTGGTTACAATTTTACGTTTCCAATATTGGGTTCCAAATTATATTGCAATACAAGGTGTCTCAAAACAAATTTCACATTTAATAATAAAATTTCAAGAAAAATAAGAAGTTATCGAAAAATGTTTGTTACATATAAATTAAAATAATAAATAATCGTATTATTCTGTTTATTTCCATTTTCTATTGCTTTCCACTCTCAATATATAATTTATTGTTTAATAATCTATCGGTTCTAGGGAAACCTCCTGAAATTGAGAGAGACATTGAATTAATTACAAAATGATTTTCATCCATTTTCTAATTATAGCCTCTACTACTAAATCTGCGCTTCATTCCAGATATATTTCTTGAGATAATCCAAACTCTTTTTGTTTTGATTTCTAAATATAAATTTTAAAAAAGCTCTTGACAATGTGGTTTAAGTCATTCTATAAACGAAATTGTTATGATAACTTCCACATTGTATTTAAACACGCGTAACGTATTTTAAAAACGATTCAAAGAATACGGCTTTTTGAATGTATGCCGAGAGGTCTAAAGCATCACAAAAATAACGGTAAAAAACAATTACAAGCATCTGGAGATAATTGCATATACAATTTTCAAGATAAATTTTTTTTAATTATCAAATGAACTTGAATGAATAAGTATGTTAGGTCCGTTAAACCAGTCAGTAGTTTGAAGTGTTCTATAATGATTGATTTGGTGTTGGTTTTTTATGCCAGTTATATTCAGACAAAGAACCCCGCTCCTTGTCACTTGGTACAACTGACTTAAATTATTACATGGGATGTGAGGAGCATCTGTTATTCAATTTTTATTGTTACACTTTATTAATTTCTCTTCTCGGAAACGGCTACGAACGATTTTTAAGACAGAACAAAAATTAGGAAATTCACTCTTTAAAATTTCTTTCAATTATTTGTTAATGTATACCTATACCTTGCTTAATTTCAAAAATTTCTGATTAATTGTCTTTAATTGTATATTTGATCTTATGTCGAAGTTACAGGAGATCATTTCCTTTAACATATTCGATAATACGATGATGGTTTGAAGAAAGAGTGCCTTTTATATACAAAACTTCCATATTATAACAAAAATATTCTTTATTTGAACCTAATCTAATATCTAATCCAATATCAACTATTCGTATGGTAACTTTTGGACGCAGAGAATTACCTACAAATCATTCCAAGGAACGGATCACTTTCAGGATATTTACGTAAAATTTCCTGGGTTTCCTTGACTGTGTTTCCATGTAAGAAAACAACACTTGATCTTATTTTCCCTCCATATTTTTACAATAATGGAAACAGTTTTTGATGATGATGATTTATGTAAAATTTTGACAAATGATATCAGAAACATGAAAGAAACTAATAGTATTGTCATTGTAGTGAATTAACGCAATATACTACATTACATTTGGATAATGGTAGCTAGATAGATGTTATTTATACAGATAGCATTTGATCGCGTGGATGCCTTGCATCAAAGGAACGCGTTGAACATATGGTGTATTGGCACCATCATTCCATAACTGTCCCAATTTACAGTCAGCCGAGAAGACTGCACGTGATGAACCCACTCCAAAGTGTGGACAGTCGGCTGGCAAGGTGATGGCATCAGTATTTTGGCAAGCACATGGTATGATATTCATTGACTATCACATTGTTTCATCGTAGGGAGCTATATTGAACAATTAAATCAAAAAGAATGTTTTTCTGTGCTATTCTACGATTTTTTCAGCCTATCCTATTATAATCGAAAGAGATTTTTTGTATTCTGATCAAACCCTTATTTAAGTGTATCTTCGCTAAGAAAATATATTAGCACCGTTAGTACCCTTTACAAATCGCGCCGTCGCAGTTAAATCTTGAGCTACATCCGTTTGGAACCTCCAGACGCCATTACGGAATCATCCGATCGAGTATACACCTATTGAAAAGCACGCCGATTGCGAAATGCATGCTGTAATATGTTTCTGAGTATTAAAGGCTGACATTTATCGCCAAATCAGTCATTTTCTGGAGAAAACATAAGTGCTGAAATGGGATGAAGCCCTTAAAGACGGCAATACAAACAAAAATGATAGGAATAGAAGTGAGCGGCATAAAATATACAATACCAATCCCTTGCAAAGCGATTACCATTTATTTCTAGACTTGAAGACATACAATAACGACATTGAAAGTATCGTAATGCAATGGTTATTTAATAAGGTAGTTACATTGTTAAACAATGGATGAAAAAGTGTGTTAATACAAAATTATACAGAAAAGTGCAGTAAAGTATATTCTTTCAAGTGAATAACTTATTTTTTGTTGCACTCCGGTACTTTCAAAACACGTCTTGTATAAATTTCAAGAAATATCCAAATACAATTATTTTAAATTCTAATTGCCTTTCTTAACTTCCGTGACTTTTTCTCCTTTTTTTGTTTAATAACATCATCTTCTTCATCCTCGAATTAGTTATCTCTCTTGCCTAAACATTTTTTCCTTTTTCTGTTTTATTGTTATAAATATGGTGCTGTAAGTTCATTTAAACTACTAATACTGGTGAAAAAAATTTTAATGTCATTTTCAATTATTATGTTACGTAAATTGAAATTGTGAACGGACCGTGAAAAGTAGAAAGTAATTATACTGAAGATAATAATAGTTTTTTTCTATTTTAATGAAACAAAGTTACTCTTGTTTGTGTCATTAAAACATTGTTCCAACTATAATGTATACATAATACATACATATTTTATCATTTTTGATTGTCATTAGACTAAAATTGATAAGATGATAAATTTTGATATCGCAAATATTTAAGTATTATTAAATAATGTTCCCTTGTTTTGCAACGTATATTAATAAAAATGACGTGATCCCTTGTATTTACCAATATACAAGTGTAATTTCCATTAAAATATCGTGATTAGTTGTCCCACTTCAATTATTATAACCGAATCAGTATCAAAACTAGAGCCAGATGTACCGTCAAAATTGCTCGGATTAAATTTAAACAAAATGGTAAGCGTTACTTAATCGGGGGTATCAGAAAATATTGTCGCTTCCTTAAATCAAATTCAAATGAAAAAAAAAAAAATAACAAGCAGATTATTCCTATAATATTCTAGCGTCCTATTTACTTCGAGAAGATTTGATTCCAGCAGTTCAGTTGTTCTGCTTAGAATGAACGTGAGGTTCAACATTATTTGGGAAACACTTTTTATAATAAAATTATTGTTACTCCTATCAAGTGACTTCTCAGATCACCAGATTTATCTTCAAATAATTTATTTCTTTGGGATCCTTTAAAATATGCTTTTTCTTCGAATGCCGTTATCGTCATCGATCATTGCTTCTCATGTTGGTCATCATATTGACTATCATTGTTTTATACTGAGCACAATGTTAACACTACCACTACACCAGTACTCACACAGTCTGACGCGCGTTTCGATAACTAAGTTACTAAGTTATTGTCTTCAGAGACTAAAGGTAAACTAATACCTATTGACTTGACTTACTATATTATAGAGTGGGCTGTAACGAATATGCTCTTTGTTCTTACATATAGCAATTATTGAATACATTTTTTATCATTTTCATCGTATTAAAATTTATATCATGATTATTACTGTTAGTGTATTTCTGTGCTATGTGCTCTTTAAACTGAACATTGAAAAATCTCTTTGTCTGCCCGATATGCTTCCCTTCATAATTACTGCAGCTAATTTCATATATATGGACAAGAGAGGTATATATTGAATATATAAAAAGCACGTAGCTCATTTAAAATATGGACGGACCGAAAAATCGAGTATTTCAGATCACGACATTGCCAGTCGTAATTATGAAATGTATATTGATAATGTGAAATTAATGAAAAATTTATCCAATAATCAATTGTTGAATGCATTCGAAAGCATCTAAATTAGTTAATGTAAGAACAGTTTGAATAAGGACAAAGGGCTTATTCCTTACAGCACACTCTGTAATTTAATAGTTTAGATATAAATGTGGAGATTCCCGCCAAACTGCTGAATTATTTTATGCGGGAGACCGTTTATTGGTGGGAAAATTTCATACAAAACAGGTGTGTCAAGTTAATAGGTTTTAGTTTACCTTCAGTGTCTGAAGACGACAACTTAGCTATCGAAACGCGCTTCAGATAGTATAATTGTGAGTGTTGGTGTAGTGGTAGTGTGTTCAATATGAATATCATCAACGGTCCTGCTTAGCGGACTAGCTGCAGTGGTTGATTTCCCGAACAATTGACGAAGATTTTATAACAATTATTCTGTGTGTCGACCTATGTTTCTTCTACCCATTATTTTGCCTTGCTCTATTGAAAAAAATCATTCAAGTATTCTAATTTACATCGCTTCAAGGTGCTGCCTATTTGTTCATGTTTTCAAGAACCTTGGTGTTTGTAAGTCTATCGTCTCAACTTACAATACGTCCATAAACCCACATTTCAAACGCTTACAAACGTTTGAGCGGATTTTCTGTGAGCCTTTGGTCGGCCTGGAGCAGCGCAATCACAAATCTATCACCACAACCCCAGCTCTGCAGAGAAGCAACTCCTAAATCAGGATCCAATGAATCTCTATAAAAACTTCCTCATCCCATTCAAATATACACAACGAATCTCTATTTCTTTATAACATCGTGCCGTTTATACCCAGATGAAGGTTAAGATAATAGCTGCAACATATTTAAAGACATTAAAGTGCTAAAAATCTCAACGTTTGAAGCACTAATTATGTAGCTTTACTACACCGTTTTGAAAAAAAAATTCACGTTCAATCGATTTAGCTTTATATGTTGCTCGACAGATATAATTTTGCGAATTGCAAGCGACGTTTAAAGTTATCGTTGTCAGTTTCTGAATTTTATACGGATGGTTCTTGTTTTTTGTAAATCTTCACTGGATATGTCATATAATTTTTTCTATTGAATTCTAAGCCAGTTTATCAAGAGTTGTATGGCTGTATGTTTGGGGATTGTAAAATATATTATATTCTCCATGCCCTTATTCTTCTGTGTAGTCTCTTATTATTTCTACCCATTTCATCCCTTTAACCTCAGCTGCTTTTTACACATTTTTAATCAATGTTTCTTTTGGCATTTCTTTATAATTTTCACCTGCTATTTTGGATTCGAATGTTTTTTCAGTATTCTGTTTTCGGGCATATGTGTTCAAACTATTAAGTGCATTATATACAGAATGTCTCGCATAAGAATCAAAACATAGCAGAGGCGTATAAGTAAGCCCCAAATATGACGTTTGAAGCAATTTACCTATGAATCTGAGATGCGTTCCTGGGGGATTACAGGACCTCAAAGTAGGACTCAAAATGAATTTGTTTGCAACCCTTCAACTTAAAATATCAAATTTAGTATATTGTATGAGACTGTTAAGGGCATTACGTAATGGTAAGTAGAAGGCGATCGAAATATTCTGAAAGTTTTTTACTTGTCAGTAGATTTAGAAAAATTTATTTTCATATCATGAATAATTTAGTTAAGAAAATTATTTTACTCTTGTGATTCATAAAATATTGTGTGTCATTGTCAAGGGAAAAGTTGAATAGTCAAAGACGTTAATAGTTGGCCCTCTTTAACAGTCTCACATATTACCAAATTTGATATTCTATTAATTATGTTCGAAATTTTGGGCCCTACCTTGAGGTCCTATAATTCTCCAAGGATCGTTATATTTTCGGCTGTCTTATAAGCCTTTGCTCTGTGTCGGCTCGTATGTAGGACAACCTGTATAACTGGTTTTATTTTCAGTATTTATATATTCCATTTCTTATTTTACTTTTTTTATTTTATTTTCTATTGTCCTGAGAAATATCATGTACATTGCATTTATACCGTTTACTTGATTTTTATTAAATGTCCAGGACCACAGCTGTAGAGCATGGTTAGGTTGGGTTAGTTAGGCCATATAGTTTTTTTACAATTTCTTTTTCAGCTTATTTGGTACTTTTTTTCCCAAAAAATGATGCCTTTATTGCAATGAATAATTTTCTGTTTCAAATGTTTCTTTCATTTCTTGTTCTAGTCTGCCATCACTTTCTCATATTATATTGAATGAAAAGTCAGTGATCCCCGCGAAAAAAAATCATCCTTTAACAGGTAACCTCCCACTCTATTGTTTTGATATTCAAATGTAGACGTGTAGTTCCGGTAATCTCGGTTAACCGGATGTTAGACAGTGACTAAAATGTATGTAGTAACTACCATATCGCACCGGTGAATGTTATGGTTAATTACATTTGTTTTTTTTTTTGAACAAGCACAGTGTCGAAGCACAGTATGTAATAACAAGATAATGGAAACAATGAAAACATACGAGGATAATCAGAAAATTACAGAAATAATTCCCTTTTAAAAATTTTATCTTCAAAATACGATAAGTTGAAAACACTTGGATATTTTTCTATTTGATACGTAGAGCGGCGTCATTGAGTTCTTAGCCTAATATAGAAAGAAAGGTCATTATAAATAAAAAAACTGTTTATTTGTCAATATAATCTTCCTTTATTTCCACACACTTTGTAGCTTCTATGCCACTATATTAACATTATGAATTTTTAGAATCAAAATGTTTCTACACCGCCTGTTTATATTTCATCATCGTTATTAAATCTTGTACCCCTTAACTCGGCTTCAGCTTTTCGAACCAAAATAGTTGGACGGGGCCAGATCAGGGCTATATGGTGGGTGTTCAACTCTTTGAAACCTCATTCGTGTACATCAGCCTTGGAGAACTAAACAGTGCGGACTGGAGCATTATCATGAAGTAAGCGCACACCTTGACAGATTTTACCGTGCCTTTTTTCGATAATTTGGGACGCAACTGCCTTAGTAAGTCAGTTTCATTACCTGGATTTCACTTTCTTGGTTCTATCAGCAAAGCCTTAAAAATCAGTCAGAACATTTTACTCGATACTGCTTTCGTACTGCGCTGAGAATTCGAGACACCTACCATGCACTAATTTTTCTCATATTTTAATGCTCATGTAGGATCTTTAGAAGACTGGACTCTTTTGGTAATTTTCAAGTTTCGTATTCGGCACAATTATATGAATCTATTATACTTACTCTTTCGAATCCTTATGTACACCATTTTATCAATAATTCATCAGTGTTCTACTGTTTATTTGAGATCAAAAAGTTATTTACTTCGCAACAGCTTCCAATCCTCTTACAAAAATCAGATTCATCAATCTTAGGATTGTTGCTCAATTCGATTTATAGGTAATCCCGAGTTGACCAGAAACTGCGACTGCTTGGAGAATAGAAGGAAAGTTGCTGAATTCGCGCTGTTTTACCGATACTAACGGTAGGAAGAGACTTATCTGATCTTTCAACAAATTCCCCTTGAGTAGTATTTGACAGTTTCACTCAATAGGCAGACGAGGCTCTTGAACAACGACTTCGCCTGCAGATGTACGGAACGTCAAGTTATTTCTTGTGTCGAAGTGTAACTGTGGAATTAACTACTGACAAATGTCCTGAACTCTACAATCTAGAGTTCAAGACCAGTATCTGCAGGCATCTCCAATCGAGCTAATCGAGTGGAATAGGGTAGGGTGCTTGTTTTCTACATAAAAACGATTATATGTTTTCACTACCCGTTAATTGCTAAATAGATAAAGAAGCATTGAAACTTTCTGCAATTATACAATTATATCGCTTTTCTGTAGATAAAAACTATTTGATACTAAGCTAAGACGTTCAAAATGCTGTGGTGGGATAAAGCAATTATCTTTATCATAATATTATTAAAAACTTCACTAAATGACTAAGAGTATATGTGTTCAGTCGTGAAAGATATTTGATTCCAATCTAAATGTTTAAAGATATTTATTTTTGAATTGAATCGCGTACTTTCATACGGACACACCATATTTAAACTACCAAGCTGTATTTGACATCGTGTTGGTAAATAATTTTTGCTCTTTCCATGATCATAATTTTTATTTTTGATTCTCTCTATGAGAAGCTAGAAAGCTCCAAATAGAACTGAACGATTTACACAATTCAACGTTTTGATTTACAGGATGTGATCAAAAAAATAAAATGAAAAATTGTTATAATTAAACATAAGAAAGCCATAAGTTCATGTCTCCACATCAACGGTCAGGTACCTCCTCGAAACATTTTAGTTTACACTTGTTACCCTTGGACCGAATTCTGTACTTACGTTCGATGAAATCAATTGTCATGATATTGATGTTCGATTTTAATCCACAGAACTCTTAAGGGTGAAGTGTCACTGGTTGTCCATTGATAATTCTTGAAAAGTTATGGCTATAGCAATGAACATATCCATTAACAATGCTGGTAATTAAGGACTTCCCAACCCTTTCCTTTCCATAACTGACTCGTTTTTACTTTAAAATCGCTCATAACATTTTTGAACAATTTTCAAAACTACGTTATATCAGAGAAAACATCTAAAAATCTCTGAGCTTCTTTATTGAAGATCTTTGACAGTAAAGATCAAAGTGGTGACTGCTTAACTTAACTCGTAAGGATATAACACATCCTTGATGAAATAAGGTATCTAGCAATAATTTTGGCACAACATTTTGGAATTTAAAAATGGGTTGTAATAATACAAAATCAAAGTGGTTTTGTGAACTTAAAAATGTTTATTATCTTGACTTAAGTGACGCAAGTCCTTTTTCATGACAGTTCCATTAAAATTTCTCATTATTTGGAAATGAGAAAAAGCATTTAAAATTTGGTTAAACAGATCCCTAAGCCTGACATTTTTCGAGCAGAAGCATTTACAGTGCTCTAGCCTGATGGAGAAGATGGAATGCCAGGTGCGAAGCTCCCAAAAAGTCGAAAACCATAATTTTAACCCATATATATATTTTGCGAATAAGTCAGGAAGTTAAGGACTTCATAACTGCCAACTCGGATTCAACGGAATCGAATGTTTTTATATGGGCAATATAGAAATGTAACTTAAGAATGAAAAATATCTAAAAGAAGCAAATATTTTAACTTGGAGCTTCTCCATTATAATATGCATCAGAGACAAACCTTTACTGTCAAAAATGTATACCAAACGAAAGTTTTTATTCAATGCGAATAATCTGACAGCTTCTTTGATAATCAATTATATGGACTTATATGTCTTTTGGCGACATTTTTAAATCTTAGAGGAGATAATAACCAGTAAAATTCTCTTACTTTTGTCGTGACAATGGGTATTACAAGAACTTCTTAAATATTCGCCCCTCTATATAAATTTTGCGGTCGGAATTCTTTGATACCTTTTTCAGTCGTTCAAGTGAGAATAGATTAAACGAACTCTCGATGTGGATGTTTGAGTTTTACATCATAATTTTCAAAGAAACCTTCCAGGTTAAACATTTCTTTACTTATTTTATTCAATCCCAAACATGACAGATCCATCGATCTTTTTTTTTCGAAAGAATATCTTATCTCGGAAGTAATCAATTTTCTGTAAATAAATCAAGATCTATACAATTAAAATATTCTGTAACACTCCATTAAACTATCTATGTTGGATACATGTCGCTTTTCTAACCAGTAATTTTTTAAAGATCAATTATATAAAATGAGATAAGACGGAATTAGTTTGATAAGATAACCATTTATATGGTTTCATAGGAAAAAGGTAAAATATTCGTCATTGTTTTAGTAGCAACAACATTCTATTAATAACATAAAAGTGAGTATTTTTTTCTATTACTGGAAATTTGATAGCTAATTTCATCTACGAAAACCACCATTAAAATTAATCATTTAAGAACTTTGCCTCTTCCTCGTTTCCAGAAACTTTAGAGGTATTGTCATAATCGGATTGCAAATACTAATCTTATCTATATCCCTTGTGTTACCTTCGGCTTCAACAAACCACTGCATCACGGTTTCTTCATCTATAACACCTTTCTTGATACTCCAGCTATTATTTATAATGTAATAAAACACATACTAACAGAAAGGAGGTGTCTGGCAAACCGAGACTGATTGTAACATTCATTGTCTATCCAAATTCCGTGAGGGATGAGGAAGCTGTCCAATCACTTACATGGCGTTATCAGCTCTTAGACGTGTTGGTTTACAAATAAAATTACAAATCTTGGTGCGAAGTAGTCTGTCAGATTCTACCTTTCCGTTTAAGGGTTAAATATAGAGAAATATTTATTTTTGTTACAGATGGATGACATAGTGTGGGCTCGTGACCATACAGATGGTTACATTTTGGGAAGAATAACAGAACTACTAGAAGATGGAGTTGAAGTTACACCCCAAAGTTCCAAATTCCCCAAAAGATTTCTCCCGTTCAGTGAAATATTTAGAGCCAATCTAGATGACAATAAAGATTATGATGACAATTGTAAGTAATCTGACATCAGCTCTCTCTTACCTTATACTAATTCATGTTTTTCATATTGTAAAATTTTGTATTTAAAAGCCATATTTTATCAAATTAATAATATACTCAGAGTCACAGATACACTTACACCTAGCAAAAATTGTTTATTTCGGTAATATCATCCAGAAAAGTCTTCAAAGTGAGGACGACATTTAATAAAGTGGCTAGTGAAAGGGATGTAGAGCTGGTCTAGGTTTCTAGATCTAAGAAGATTAGGAGCAATAAAATTGGCGATTGGCCAAGCTGGAAATGGAAATTCTTCACTCGTGGATTAAGGAACACCTTAAGCTGTGGGAAAAAGAAAAAACAAAAAGCACCTCTCTTTGATGTCAGCAACGCCCGAAGCTTCTCCAGTTCTGTAGATCTTCCATGGATTATAGTTATTGTAATCAAAGGACTTGCAAGTGGATTATCCAAGTAACTAGGACCGACAAGACCCATTCGTAGTATTAGCATAATGTCGCACAAATGTTCAGTAGGGGACAAATCCAACTATCTTCAAGGTTTATTTGGCTATCTGGCATGTTATTTTACTGAACTGTTGGTGTTTGAAGTGACCTGAGGCAAAGAATGAGATGAGGTTTTACTATATCTTGCATGTACCATCGTTTATTCATATTGCCCAGATGAAGAGCAAAGGCATTTGATACCATAACTCCAACTTCTATTCCATTCGTCTTCCTAAGAATATAGTTTATTTGTTGAAGGTATACGTTGAACAAGTGATATGTTGAAGTTTATATGTCATAAATTGCCTCTTACTGGCGAATAATTCCTCTCAATCCTCTCAATCATAGATACTCATGTTTTTTGCCTTCGAAATCTGAATATGAAGAAGACATTAAAAAAAGTAGTGTATACCTTGTGAGATCAAAATAAAAAATGGAAGAAATTGATTAATACAGAGTGAGGCGTTTTTTTGAATAAATGATCGTGAATAATTTACAAATATTTTTTTTACTATTTTTGATAAAATTCGTTCTTTTCAGGTGAAATGATGTTTCTTAATGAGGGATCACTATTAAATAACATACGCATACGTTACTACAAAGATAAAATTTATGTAAGTTAGGTCTCATTTCAATTTTTTAAGATCATTTCAAATTTCAGTCGAAATTTCTCTTATTGGTGATATACTCGTATATACTGAACACCATTCATTGCCATAATTATACTGTCCGACACTAAAATGGACGTTAGATAATGTAACCTATTTTCGCAATATATACACAAAGCCCATGTATTTTATGTCAAAATGTGACATCGAACACACTATTTTGTACTACCACACACAATTACATCAACGCGTGCTTCGATAAGCAAATTATCATCTTCAAAGACCGAATGCAAAAATTGGTTATATAAACTCGCGTCGTATAGTGTTTCTAGTGTCAAATTTTTACATCTAAGATCCTGTTTAAGGGTCTGATTATCATATTCGGATTGGTATATCTTTGAGTGAATGCATTCGAAGTAGTGACACATGACATGAGGATTTGATCCCGATATCTTGAGCAACAACTCGTAACCTAGTTGTCAATTGCATTAATTAAAAAAGAAATAAAGAAAAATTGAATTATCTGCATTTAAACTGGAAGGTTATCGATTCTAAATGTTTTGATTACTGATATTAGATTCTAATGAAATAACACTTTATACATTATCAATAGACTGATGAAATTCAAGGAATGAATCAGGTTTTAAAAAATGTAGGCGAGATATATTACATAAAAGGATAAGAAATTAAATAGTATAGTATTCTAGGTACACACCACATATGAGGCGCCTAGAATCAAAATCCGCCAAGTCCATCTCAATAAATTATCGGAAAAGTGGAAAAAACTGTCACAAACATACCAATCATCACAAATTATCAATTTTCTTACTAAATATACAATACAATAATTTTTAGTTTATAACAGAAAAAATGTATGATCGAGATTCTCAAAATACGAGGCATATTTTTTAAGTAAGTACCGTTTTGCGATTCCGCAGCCGCAACCGCAAGGTCGGCGTACCGCACATGCGCGCTGGTTACCTACATCTCTTGTCTACGCACTGACGCCATTCTTCATTGTGTACCTTGTTTACTGAGTGTTTAAGATGCCTCCGACAATCGTGAGTCCCGCCGATTGTGAAGTACGGGCTGTTACACGATTTCTTAGTTCTAAAGGCGTAAAACCGATTGATATTCATCGTGAGATCTGTGAAGTTTACGGACAAAATATTATGAGTGATGGAATGGTAAGGATTTGCACAAAACCCAACGTTTAGGCAGTGCATTGACTTTCTTTGAGCGGTACCACAATGAAGGTGAAGATTTTTTAGAGCAAATTGTTACTGGTGACCAAACATGGATGGCCTACGTCACACCATAATCGAAACAACAATCCATGGAATGGCGACATTCATCATCACCCAAAAAGTGAAGTTTAAGCGAACAATTTCTGCCCGGAAAATAATGTGCACAGTTTTTTGGGATAGTTCCAGAAATTCCAACTTGATCCTTTTTGATGGATTGAACTTGAAATTCCATAAGTTCGGTTTTTTTGCACTTCCAGTCTTTAACCGGAACAGTGACTCCAACATGATGAACGGTTCCACGTTTCTCCAGAACTTCTTCATACTCTTTTGGCTTAAGAATAGTGTCTTTCTCTTTCAAATCTTTCTCAATCAATCCAAACAGCCTGTGTAAAATAAAGCATAAAGAACTCGTAGAGGATCATGGGTAGTCACATGACGAAACTAGGCGTCCTATTGGTCGATTTGGATTTGGCGGATTTTGAAACTGAAAATGGTGTAACTGCCTTTAGGCTTGGCGGACATTACAACTAAACCTCAACTCTGACTTCAAAATACACTAGGATGTGGCGGGATTTGCTACGAAATTATAGGTGTAGTGAATTCAGCACGGAAAAATATATAAGAAACAATATCAAACTTAATTTAAAAAAAATATGGATTTTGATTCTAGACACTCCTATGGTGATTTATACAACCTTTTATTAAGTGAAAAAAAATGTACATTTGTATTTAACACCTTTAATGTAAATATTTTTTTTTAGTTTTCAACCAATTTGTTTTTTTTGTAACGTTTCGCGGTCACCCTCTAGCCATACAGCTACTACTTTCTACTACTCCTTATATTTCCCCAACAAAAAGAAAAAGGAAAAACATTTATTTGGACTAACGTCAGCCAGTTTAGATATTCGATTTTTAAGAATGAATAATCAATCTCTATTATTTGAAATTAATGGAAATCCTTTCTGATTCCTCTAGAATATTTAAAGTTGTTCTCAATTTTTGTTAAAGAATCAAAAACCATTCCCAAACTATAAAAATATTTTAAATGCTTTTAGAATCTTTTGGGAGCCAACTGAAGGGGGGTTAGGGTTTCAACGTGAAAAAACAGTTTCCTTATGATTTTTTTTCTCAAGTATGGATTGAGTTATTTCATTCGAACTTTTTGTACATTATTGAGTATACCTTTGACAATAATGTGTAAATTTAGCATGCAGAAGTATTGAAGTATAAGCTGGTAACAGAAGTTCCCCCAGAATGTCTAAGGAAAAAAAAATTGCTGTGTTCACTATAACTCGGCCGGAAATTATATGGAAATGGAAAATCATTAAAATTTAGATAAATTTCAATCAAATCTTCCCCCTCAACGTTCTCTGCTAATTTTTATTTTATTAAAAATTTTTGACGGCCATCTAAATTGTGAACTTTCATTTTCTACGAAAATTTTCGTCATTTTGTGGGTGGGAAACACCCGCGAAAAAAAATTAACTTAACATTGGGGGACGGTATTTTATATGTAGAAAATGTGGGTAAAGTTTGATATCAATCGGTCAAGTAGTTTTTAAATAGCAGTGAACACGGACTTTGAAAAAGTGAAGAAAATTTTTTTCCCAACTTAAACAGAATCTTCGATTCCAGCTTCATACAGCAAATTTCCTTCGGCATTTTCGATGTCTTCAGCCTCTTTTCTGTCAATTCTTTGTTTTATTCTGGCTTCCTTGCTCATGAGTGCTTGTGCCGCCGCTGACAGAAAAGTTAGATTAGCACCAGCACTTTCATTGAAACTGCATGCAGTTTTATAAGATGCAAATTCAACAATAGCAATGGAAAACTTTGTACCTGTTCGACGGCTGCGTTGCCATCCCGAACGTCCATAGCTGCTAGAATTAGAGCGTTAAAGGCAAGGAGATTAAAGAGACAATAAGTTCAAGAATACTGCTTAAATCAGCTTAAAATTTTAAGAACATATTCTTGAAATGTTAGACAATAAGATAAAATAAAAACATTCGATTTTTATCAAGTAAAAATCCTAACCCTCTCCCCCTGAAGCAGCCAATGCAATAAAAAATCATGCATAGTCTTGCAAACCATTTTGACTTTAGTCCTCTTAGATGTTTAACCAATTCCTGGGCCAAAGTAGCAGTCTTTATAACCATATTGTATAAAAGTCGCAGGGTGTTTTTACAGTGTCTATTTGTGTGGTCAACTTATCTATCTATTCATTTAAAATGAACATAAACATATTTGTCGTTGCTTTAATAAAATTGAAAAAAGGAGCAGGTAAAAAATTGATAACTAATATTAGAAATATAACAACTTCGCTTTGATATTCCAAATTAAAGAAATCTGCCCCAGGGTGCATAAAAACAGAGTTTAAAAAAATTAATCAAAATCCTGGGTCCTATCAAAGTGCTAAACAAGAGTTATATGAAAATACATGGGCTTCATGTATATAAGGACTTGCACTTTTTCAAGAGTCAGAATGAAGTTCAGTTTTGTTAACAAACTATCAGTTTAACATAATCTTGGAATATAAACTATAATTTGATTCTTTAAGAATTTTTTTTATTTTTTTAGTCGTATGTTGCCAATATTTTAATAGCTGTTAACCCTTACAAAGACATTCCCATATTATATGCCCCAGAAACCATAAAAAACTACAAAGGGAAATCTTTGGGACAACTACCACCACACGTATTTGCAATTGCTGATAAAGGTACTGTATATCAATCTAATGAAAATAATTGGAAAAAAATGTGATGTTTCTATTTAATTCCACCAATCCTGAGAATGTGATAGAATATTATCAATTTTTACTTTCAGCCTATAGAGATATGTTAGTTTTGAAGCAATCACAATCTATAATAGTTAGTGGAGAATCTGGTGCTGGGAAAACTGAATCCACGAAACATTTATTGAAATTTTTATGCGATAATTGGGGAGCTGAGGTTGGTACTCTAGAAAAGAAAATCTTAGATGCCAATCCAGTATTAGAAGCATTCGGAAATGCTAAAACTACAAGAAACAATAACAGTTCAAGGTAAAACCGTTCCAAAATAAAGAAGATCGTTTCATTTCTTCTCTTTTAGGTTTGGTAAATTTATAGAAGTTCATTTCGATAACAAATTTAAAGTAGCCGGTGGTCACATATCCCATTACCTTCTAGAAAAATCTAGGATATGTTCAGCTGAAGGGGATGAAAGGAATTATCACATTTTTTATTTGTTATTGGCTGGAGCTCCAGATAACTTGAGAAGCAAATTGAATCTTACACAACCCGATGACTTTAATTATTTAAAACATGGCTGTACGAAGTAAGTATCCTTAAAGTATACGCAATATTAAATAGCAGTGAAATATACTTACACCTTCGAATTTAAATAAATGGAAAATAATTTTTCTCAAATGATTACAAAAGAAAGGTTTTAGGAAATAATTATGAAAATATATTCGTTAAAAATTTCACTTATATCCTTACCTCTCCAAATTATCCTGTGTGTGACGTTGTGGTTAGTCCAACCTTTTTCCTTTCTATTTGGAGAAAAAAGTTTTAAAGCCACTATTTTAGATGGTTGTATCATTTTGATCAGTTTTTAAAAAGTATTCTTATTTTTAAATCTAGAAATTAATGTACACAAGTCTGGACCACTTTGTATACTATTATTCTGATAAAAATGATGAAGTTTATTAAGATTTGACAAAAAATATAATTAAGTCACATAGATCACTACTTTGGCAGAAAAAGTACTTACTCCAAACCGTCTTGCACGATTCTATATTCCCTTGACTGGTTTAAACGATTCCAAAAGAATCGGAAAGCGTTTTCATTATTTTTATGATTCAAAATTGGTTTTCAGTTCTTTTACAAAAATTAAAAACAGTTTAAATTTTCTTTTTATTCTTTTCAAGGGATAAAGATCAATAATTAATACCTAAAAATGAATTAGTAATAATAAAAGCCATAGGGTATTATATCAATAAATAAAAATTTTTTACTTATAATAATTACAGACTATAATTTTATTATTACTATATTCTTATTTACCTATTTATGCTCCTTAAAATACGAATATCAAAATCCATCGTATATTCTTCATTTTTTGTGTGAGCAAAAAGTTTTCACTGGTAGTGTAGGTAATGCAAGTACCATGGAATGGCCCTGATATAGGAATACATATTGTCGTCCCGCCCATACGAGCATTTGTTTGACTAACTTTTTGATAATTGAAAGAAAAAATTAATAGAATTCAATAATTGGATTCATTTTTTAACAAAATGCAAGTTTTTAAGAAAGCAAATATAAAATACTAACTAGTTGATATTAGTCGTAATAAATTTCTTACCACTTTCCTTTTACTGGGGGGATTAGGAAGAGTAGTTGTCCATGTAATTGAATGGTTAAAGTACTGCATAATTGTTAAGGTCATTAAAGTTTAGGTATTGACATACTGACTTGCATAAAATCAATTGGAATTATTGATTTATTGATAATAAATGATGCCTCAATGAAAATTTAATTGTGTGCCAAAACAAATCCAATAATTGTAAGCCTGTAATAACAAAAATCGTCAAGAACTTTTGAATAAACTATAAATATGCATTAATATCGAGAATTTATTGTTTGTTTATGATTTTTTTTTCATTAGTATTTATTAAACAATGTCAACATCATTCATAGAATATTTTTCCCTACTAAACACATTATATATATATATATATATATATATATATATATATATATATATATATATATATATATATATATATATATATATATCAAACTATTTGCTGTAATGACAATATCAATGACTAATTTTGTAGGTAAATTCTATTTATATCACCTTTGTCTACCGCTAGAACAATGGCGATATTATTAAAATGTTGTAATTCCTACTATAACTGAACAATTATACTGTAGCCACTGAGAAGTAATTTTCCAAATATTTCTTTGTTTTCATAACATTTTCCCACTTCATACATTTTCTACTTAAGAAGCTGATAAAATTGGTAATGTAAACTTATCAATAATGACCATACATTGATATGAATAATAATGATCAATGATGACCATACATTAATATCAATAATAATGATTAATAATGACCATACATTGATATCAATAATAATTATCAATAATGACCATACATTAATATATATCAATAATAATAATAATGCCCATACATTAATATACACCCCACAAAAATTATTGCATCACTCATTATTTTTTAAATATTTTAAATGTGTTGCCTGTTTTTCGAATTTTATTATTATTACGAATTAAAACACCAATATATACGCCTTTTGCAATATTTATTTTATGTCAGTTTAATCTATACAGGACAAAAAGTTTGATTTACCAAAACATAGAAAATATCAAAAAAATTGTACAAAACATCTATACAAAAAAACGAACGGTGCTTCTCGCTCTAATTATAGCTTCCTTTCGCCTTGGAAGGCTTCTAACAGGTTCTGGACGTATCCTTTCGGCATGTTTTCCCAGTAGTTAAAAAGAACATTTTGAAGATCATCTAGTGTTCTTATTGGTGCCGGATATTGCTGAATTTGCCATCCTAGATGGTCCTAGACATGATCTATTAGGTTAAGGTCCGGGCTGCGTGCAGGCCAATTTAGGGTGGGTATCTCGACCTCTTCTAAGTACTGCCGAACCACTCTAGCAGCGTGCGGACGACTATTATAGTACATTAGCACAGAGTTGTCACCGATATGAGGCATATAGGGCACTACATGGGATTCTAGGATATTGGTTATGTACCTGTCAGCATTTAGTCTTCTATCATTCACTGGTACTAACTTCGTGCGACCCTCGAAAGAAATTCCTCCCCAATACCATGATAGATCTACCACCAAAGCTTTCAGTTTGACAAAAATTAAACGTGTTCTCGAGCAAATTCCAATCTTGCTACTCGATGTTCTCTGGTAAGACGTGGGCCTCTATCTGGCACTCTGGCTCATATACCTGCTTCTCTCAGCCTATTCGAACTGTTTGTAGGCTTATTCGGACATTAAGAGCAGCCAACAGATCTGTTTGCAGCATTCGAGCGGTGGTATGCCTAATTCTTAACGTCGTTAACCTCAAATAACGATCATCTACTACCGAAGTTACCCTTCCGCGGCCTTGTCCGGGTCTTCTGGTTAGCTGCCCTGTTTTTTGGTAGCGAATAACAACTCTGGATATGGTGCTTTGTTGAACTCCAATTACCTCGGCGAAGTATCTTTGACTGCGGCCATCTTGTATGAGCGTGATGATTCTAGCGGCTTCCTCATTCGTCACATGTCTTGTTAAATTACGAGGCACATCCATTATTAACAAAATAAATTTAAATTTTCACTATACTATAACACAATTTGCTTAGAAAGTTCTCGATCTCAATGCATTCTCCAAGATAGAAATGATTTACTCGAGCATTTTTGCTTCCAAAAAAATGTGTAAGAAATTGTTATATTTTTTTGCCCATGATAAGAAACCAGAAATATCTATCAAGTTGATACATATACATATTGTTCCAAAAAATTAAAATTAAGTGTTAAAAATATTCTAAAATACCAGTGATGCGATAATTTTTGTGGGGTGTATATATCCAAAAAAGTAAGAATCGGATATTCTAGTTTGAACCCAGTCGAATTGCGAATTGTCCGAATGCGCCTTTGCATATTATCATATACGTGCAACTACCAAAAGGGATTTAATAAATAACAGCAACATTTGGTTGAGAGAATTACGGAAAATAAATCTGAAAATTAATGTTGGAAAGTGATAAGTAGTGTGCATAGTAAAAGAAAATATACACATAAATATGAGGATACAAGGGTGCAAATGAAATCGTGACGACCGATGACCATCGACCAATTTCCCAGTCCCATGTACAGAACACTGACATTTAAAAGTAGCCAGGTTCACTTTGCTCTATGGAAGTATTACTAGTTGCCTATTACTAAGAAGCTAGACATATAATATCTTAATCTTACATCATGTACTTTCAAGATCATTTATAGGCAAAAAAGAAATTTTTAAAAAACCAAAATGACTGCATATAAGACAGTAAACTAACCAATATTAAAATGAAATTGGAAGCAAGATACAAGCAATGGAGATGATCTACTTAGGAGAGTGAAGGGAATAACAAGTAAAGACAGAATTAGAAACGAAGCGTCAAGGAAAGAATTAAGTATTGAATGAATAGCTGAGACGATAGAAAACAACAAGCTATAATGGTTAGAATGTCAAAACATATGAGACTAGATAAAGCAACATGGAAAGCACGATCAAATAATAAACGGAAAATCTAAGAAAACTTGGAATCAAGAGATAGCAGAAATATTATAATAGAAAACAAAGAAAACATAGCAACAATAATACAAAAAAAATTATACAAAAAGTACAAGGAACTCAGCCTCACCCCTTTGTGTTGATGAGAGCATATGATTATATATTGTATGATTATGATTATACGTTATATAATTTTATTTGAATTTTGTAGTTCCCATAATTACTATATGAAAACCTTTTTTTCAAGTGAATATCCTTTGAACGTGGCGTAATATTTATGTATTGTATTGTATTATTCCTAATGTTGATTATTCATTATTTTTCTACATTACTTCTGCAACTTCTCTTCAATTTGTTCAATTCATATGATATTGATATTACAAATATTATACTTTATAATATACTTTGTATAGATACTTCACTTCAACAGCTACAGAAAAAAAATTGGATGCAAGCCGAAAAAGTTCTGATCATAAAAAAGGGGCGCTTAATGATATTCTTTTGGATGATGTAAATGGTTTCCTGGAACTGGACCAAGCTTTGTCAAGATTAGAAATCAATGAATCTGACAGAAATTATATATATGCAACAGTGGCGGCTGTGCTACATTTGGGTAACATTGAATTTGAGGATAATCCCGAAGATACGAGGGGAGGATGCAGAGTAATTGGTAGGTAAACTGTACAAAAGAAAGGAAATTTTAATTCATGAGCAAAAGGAAATGAAAATATATACTACATATATCTACTTAGGAAAAAAAAAGAAAATTACGATAAACTGTTAACATTTTCAAGTGAAAAGTGATAGGATGAAATCTGAATTAATTTATATTAAAAAATATTAAATATCCATAGTCAAAACTCTGAAAAAAGTATTTTTTTCAATTTACTTATTTAAAATAGAAATGATATACAGAAATACATGCATTTGTATATGTAATGGTTACTTTTAAAAAAGGCAGTTCTCACTATTATAATCTGTAACTTATTAATTTGAAATTACGAGGGTAATTCAAACATAAACCGAAATTATTGAATAAACGCGGGACAAATTTTGTGTCGCAAAAGTGGATACTGGTCTGTTACAAAGCATAGAGAACAGCCGGAACCGCATAACTTCGCTTTTTAGTATACTTATAGTCATGAGCGAGAAGGAACCAGTGTCTATTGCGCAGCGCACTACTATTAGTCATGTTCATGGAGGATAAAGTGCCTCTTTAAGATTCAAGTTTATGAATAGTGTTTCGTTCGCCAAAAAGGCCGAGAAGTGGTGGCAAACTTGCCACATGCGCGGTGCTTCAGAACAAGTGATGACAGCGACCAGCGACAGCGGTGTAGGAAAACTCATTTTGGAAGACCTACGCAGTACTGTACGCGATATTATTGTAAAATTGAGCATCAGCGTTGGTAGTAGATAGCAAATAATTCATGAATGTCTCAGTTACTGCAAAATTTCAGCAAAGTGGGTTACAAGACTTCTGAATTTTGACCAGAAATTCACACGCTTGTAAGTTTGCACGTGGCTCCTGCAGCGGTATAAAGAGGAAGAAGAAAATTTATTACATCGAATATTCGTCACAGACGAGATTTGGGTACACCACTATATTCCGGGAAATAAACGCGCGTCAGTGGGGAAGGTGTTGTATACCGTGTTTTGGGCCACTAGAGGAGTAATTGCGATTTATTTTTCCACTGAACAACGAACTGTGAACACGTAGTATTATAGTGACCTCTTATAAAACACGATGAAACCTGATTACATATTAAAACGACGCGAATTTCCAATCTGTTGCATGATATTGCTACAAGACAACGCTAGACCGCATACAGCTCGGCTTACGATGGAAACGTTGAACGAATTGGGTTAGGAAGTACTGGAACACTCTCTTTATAATTCTGACTACTATTTATTTGATTCATTGAAAGAGGCATATGGCGGACTGTGATTCGAAAGCAATGCGAGGTAGAATCCTCCGTGTGACTGAGAAAAACTGTAAAAAATTTCAGTTATGTAAATCTCAATGGTTTTGTATTTTTCTATGTTGTTAAGGCTTAGACTACACTTGGATATGAAGATAATTCAAGTGGCGGAGTTGCCTACGAATTTACATACAAATAGAATCACTCAATAAGTCGTGTGACAAAGGAAAACACATTTTCTGCCAAAAATCGATTCGATTAATCAATGTAATCTCCTCTTTAAAGAGCAATACAATCATTCCAACGCTTCTCTAACTTCTCGATGCCGTGCTTGTAGAAGGAATTGTCTTTTGCCTCAAAACAGGCTTCAGTTTCAGCAATTGTTTTTTCATTTGATCTGAATTCCTAAACCGGCGAGCATTTTTTTGAGATCAACGAATAGCCAGTAGTACCTGGGGGCCAGATCTGGACTATACGGTGGATGAGGACATATGAGGCCGTTTTTTCTTGATAGTCAATGAATAATATTCCATACGCGTCCCAAAATACTGAAGTCATAACCTTCCCAGCTGACTGTTTATTACGTATAAACATGGTCAAACACTGCTCTGAATAAACAACACGTTGTTGTTTTTGATCGATTACCACATTTAAATTTAGCAAACTAATAACAAATGGTTATTTTCGAAGGAGTAGAGTCCGGATAACAATTTTGAAGCCATAGCTGAGCTTGTACTGTGTTTTTTTTTCATCAAGAAGCAATGACAAATGACATGGTCTTTGGAAAGTTGGTACTTCATAAACGTCATATGGATTTGATGATGGCAGCGCCATCTGTGTGTCAGTCATACGACTTATTGACTGATGTAATACATACTCCTCCAAAAATTTGTATGTTTGTGTACATAACATTCGCTCAGCATCTCTCAAGATTTATGTTTGAAATACTTGAATGTGAAATAAGATGGAAATCAAATAATTATTAACTTTGTATATACGTAGTGATTTATTATTATACTCTTAAAAGTAAAAGTGTATAAATATATATCATAATACATTTTTCCCAATTTTCTGATCATAAATTTCTTAATTACTCTCTTATTTTTCCTTCTCATAAATTAATATTCAGTATTATTAGTAGCTTGCTAAAATATTCATAAACATAGATAAATACTTGAAAAATTACTAAAATTGATACTGTTTCAGCTTCAAAAGAAAAACACTTACTAATAGCATCTAAATTATTAGAAATCGATCCCAATGAACTTAAGCAGGCATTAATTTCACGAGTTATGCAGAGTGCACGAGGTGGAATGAAGGGAACTGTTATTATGGTACCTTTAAAAACTTATGAAGCGGTTAATGCAAGAGATGCATTAGCAAAAGCTATCTACAGCAATTTGTTCGACTATATTGTGAACAGGATAAATAAAAGTATACCATTTCAGGCATCTACTTATTATATAGGTGTCTTGGATATTGCTGGATTTGGTAAGTACCACTGTTTCAACTAAGTGAATAACAATTTATTCTAAATTGCTTATTTTTTAGAATTCTTTACTGTAAATAGTTTTGAACAATTCTGTATCAACTACTGCAATGAAAAACTACAACAATTCTTCAACGACATGATTTTAAAGGCTGAACAGGAATTGTACAAAAGGGAAGGTCTCAATGTACCAGAAATACAGTTTGTTGATAATCAAGATTGCATAGGTAATCTCATTCTTCGTAAACACAATAAAAATATTTTGAATAATTTTTTTAATCAGATGTAATAGAAACTAAAAACAATGGAATATTAACTCTTCTCGATGAGGAATCCAAACTTCCGAAACCCAGTTACACTCATTTCACTGAAGAAATTCACAAAATATGGTCGAAAGAATATAGATTGGGACTTCCTAGATCTTCTAAACTAAAGGCACATCGCAATCTTAGGGATAACGAGGGTTTTTTGATAAGACATTTTGCTGGTGCAGTCTGTTATCAAACAGTAAGTAGTGAAACTTGAAAATTACCTAAGTATATTCTTGAATCCAATTCAATCATTACATTCAATTTATAATAACATTTATTCTAACACTACTATATCATTGATTATTAATATTTCCATCACTTGTACTAATTAATTTTACTTAACCTTCACAGCAACTCTACTTAAATACGAGGTATGATAAGAAAGTTTCTCTTGAGATTTATCAGTCTGCTACTATAACCATTTTAGTGAGATCATGTTTTCCTTGAAACACGAACCTTGAACAATGCATTAACATCAGGTTGTTAATGAACTTTAGAAAGCTTTTTACGAGGGGTGTGAGCGATTTACAAGAGGAAATGAGAGTCAGTTAACAACGAGGAATAATTAGGACGTCCCTTGACACATGAAAGTACGATTATTTTGTTCGATTTTCGAAAATATTAGACATTTTTTGATGCCAGTTAGTCGCGAATTGCCTACCAAATTTAAACCCTACCGTTTCCCATGTGAAAATGCGTCTCAATATAGCGTACGAGTCGTGTCTCTCGTGTCACGCTCTCATACATGCTATACGTGTCCCAATTTGCGCCTTGCCTAAGGACCGATAACGATACAATAATTTAATGTATTCATCGTATATTCTTAATATTTTCCTCTCACTTTAAAAAATAGGGAAACGAAATCACTATTTTCCCAACTCCATATATCTAATAAACTTAACTTATGCAGATGGTTCGGGAAGTACTAAGAGTCTAAGAATAAAAACAACAATTTTGGGAAAGGTATTTTATTTTTAAATATAATTTCTTTTTAATTAGATATATTTGACTCGTTAATATATTTTATCGATGTCTGCCAAGTAAGCATCCACGGTAGTGATGACCTCCTCATTCGACAAAAAAAAGGAAATTACACAGGGCCAAATGTGGATGGGGTGAATGAGTCTAATTCGACCAAATTTGCTGCGGCGAGCGTAGAGGTTTGAAATGGCGCTTTATGGTGCAAGAGCACTTTTGCTTTGCCAAATTTCTTTAATTCCGCATCGAATCGGTCCAATAATTCAGCTTAGTTCAGCATGGTGACCATTTTTCCAAAGTAGTCGATACATATCGCACCCTGCGAATCAAAGTAACCTTTCATGTCAACAGAACATAATTCTTATCCTTTGGAGAATACTCTTCGGCTGTAGTTCTTTAATTAATTTAACATTTTGACATCATTTCTGTCTTTGAAAAGAACACGGCAGAGCAAATGGAACTCGTTTCAAAATGCTCCTAATCATTTGGAGTAGATTAATTGAACTTCACTTTAATAAAATAATTCACCAGTTTTATCGTACAATCTGTACAAATGACATTAAATCATCTGGATTTAGTAGGTTTTTGTCTAATGGAATGATATAAACTTAAAAATTTCTCATCCAGTCAGCATCTACAAAATGTTTCTTTTTTCTTATCCGTCATTGACTTATTGTTGTCTCTTATTGTAATCAATTTTTTTCTTCGATAATGATACCATTTCTTTATTTAGAAATATTTTATTGACAAAAACAACGATGCTCTCCATGCATCCCTTGAAGGCATTATTCAAGAAAGTGGGAATAAATTTATACAAGCATTGTTTTCAACTTCAAGTACTATGAAAGGCAAACTCACATTTAGTAGTGTAGGAAATAAATTCAAGATTCAACTAGGAGAATTAATGGAGAAATTAAGGAGCAACGTAAGTATTTAGCCAACTAAGTTTTGTAGAATTGATGCATCTGATATTAATGTGATTTTCTTGTAAACTATACTAATTTTGATTACAAATATTTCAGGGTACTAATTTTATTCGTTGTGTAAAGCCAAATTCTAAAATGGTGGATCAACAGTTTGATGGAAATTTGAGTTTAATGCAATTGAAATGTTCCGGAATGACAACTGTTTTAGAACTTATGGAATATGGGTATCCAAGTAGAACATCCTTCAATGAACTTTATCAAATGTACAAACAATATATACCCAAAGAACTAACAACTCTGTCGCCTAAACAATTTTGTGAAGTAAGCTGTAAAACAATTTTTGTTATATATGTTACAGACCGTTTATGAAAAATAGACCATATATAAAAGGACTAGTCCGTATAGAAAAGGACTGAGGATATTAGTCTATATGTGTAAAAAGCTTGTCTTTTAATGAACTGTCCACTCCGTTGGTAAAAGGTCTAGTCTGATTATATACGGCCCAGCTGCACCTACGCCATATATATATTTCTAAGATGTTTGAACACAATTTTTTTTATTTATTTATTATAGAAATGAGTTATACATAAAAATACGTACGTAAAGAATACAAATCAGGACATTTCATTTTTTTAATTTGTTTGTACAACTTAAGCTATTATGGCATTTACAATTACATAATACATTACCTTTTCGACTAGCACATTTCTTTGATTGACATTTACCCTTACAATTTCATTTTTTAAAACATTGCCCATGTCCTGTCGATTGAGCACTAGCCACCGATCTAAGAGGGATTTCCCTGTTTTTGGAAACTTCATTTTCAAAATGTTAGCAGGGCACGTACTAAATTCTGAACGGCTATAGTATTTTGAAATCACTCCTTGTTTTGTTCCCAAGCGGTAAAACCCATCTTCTGTGCCATGCACAAGCTTTAGTTCGAGCCACATTGTCTTTCATTCTTCAATAACCCTGTTGCAAAATTACAACTTATCACATTTTTGAAGCATCGATTATTGTTCTCCATTTCTTTCTGTCCTGCATCTGTTTGTTCCAGTCACGTACTCCCAGATTCTGCATATCTTGCACAATTTGATCTTTCCATCTATTTTTTGGTGTACCAAGCAATCTTTTCTCGCTCGGTCTCCATTCTGTAATTTACCTTGTACCCTGTCGTTTTTCCATTCTTTTAATGTGTCCGTATCATTGTATTCTTTTTACTGTAATTGTATTTACTATCTCCTCATTTTCTAATATATTATTAATTTCATAGTTCATAAGTCTTCTATAGTTATTATTTCCAACTTTTACTGGTCCATGAATTTCCCTAATTATTCTGCTCTCATATATCCTTAGTTGTTCTTCGTCCATATTTGTTAGTCTCATAGTTTCAGTTGTGTATGTAACTACTAGTTTTATCGCAGTCTTATAGACTCTTAATTTGATTGCTCGCCTTATCCTCTTGCTCCGCACTATAATTTTCAACTTATTATATACCCTATATCCCACAAGAATAGTTTGTCTTGTCTCATTTTTGTTGCTTATTATTGTTCCTAAGTACTTGGAGGTGTCAACTACTTCAAAGATGAGGTCATTTATCTTTACTGTTTTTTACTTGTGAACTTCCTTATTTTTTTCAATTTCCATATATTTTGTCCTCCTTTTCAGACTGTTGAATGCTTGTTCGAACTCGATAAAAAGCATTTGCATATTAATGTTGTGCTCGTGGATTTTTTCAATCACTTGTTTTATAGTATTTATTGCATCTACTATTGATTTTCCTTGTCTAAAACCTTTTTGATATTCCCCTATAATTTTTATTATATAATTATATACAGGGTGATTCATTAAGAATGTCCAATCTCTGAACTGTAGATTCTAGACCTCAAAATATGATGATTCTGCTCAACAAGCCTTATGCAAATATTGCTAGTTTCCGAGATACGGAGTGTTCAAAGTTTAAATTTTGAGTTTCGCAATAATTTTTTATGTTTTCACAATTTCTCTTTGAAAATTGGCAATTTTACGTTTTTTGACATGAGGAATCATAATTTGCACTCTAATTTAACATAAATCAAAGTAAACTTTTTTTTGGCTCAACTTACAACTAAAATAAAAAAATATTAAAAAGCGTTAAATTCTACAAAAAAAGTTACTCTTCTTTGATTCGTGTAACTCAATCAGTTATCGAGTTATTTGCTTCTAAAAAGTTCAATAAATTTTAATTTTTTGTTAAAAAAAATTTATAATTCATTAAATATGTAACAATAACAAATTTGTAAACAAAAATAAAAAACTTCAAAGCAAATGCTCAAAATGCCCACCATTTACTTCAATACACTTTATGATCCGCTTTCGTAAAGATCTCTTAATATCAAAATCACATTCGTGAATTGATGGTGAATTCGTGGTTTAATTTTCGTTTTCTTTTCAAGTAGGCTTGTGTCACTTTTAGACAGTTTGTGTAGAAGCAAAAATTATAATATAAAATAATAATAAGAATAAGTAATACATTAGTATTCCAAATAATGCCTGACTGAGCAAACACAAATCATATGGCTCATCTCATTATTGGAAAAATTGTTGTGTCTAGGCATTATTTGATAAATAACTATTACACTTGTTAATTACTAAATTGTTAATAAATGGTATACTAATGTATTACTTATTCTTATTATTATCCAATTTTTGCTTCAATAATTTGTGTTTTAGGCAATGTTTCATGCTTTGAAGCTCCACGACAAGGATTTCAAATTTGGCGTAACAAAAGTTTTCTTCAGACCAGGAAAATTCGCCGAGTTCGATAACATCATGAAATCTGATACGGAAAATATGAAAAATATAATAGGACAAGTCAAGAAATGGTTAGTTAAATCAAGATGGATTAAAGCACAATTCTGCGTACTAACTGTGATCAAAAGTAAGTAAAATTGATTAAATGTCAGTTGTTACGTGGATATTAGAAATAGCTATTCCAAAGAGGTTGATAAAATTTTAAAAAAATTCATATTTTAGTGAAAAACAAAATTGCTTGGAGAAAAGAGGCCCTTATTATTGTGCAGAAAACAATTAAAGGTTATTTGGCAAGAAAACAACACCGCCATAGAATATTATCATTGAGAAACATCCGCGGTTTGAACACCAATTTAAAACAAATTGAACAGAGCGCTCAACAATTGAAAAAAGATAAAGATTTAGTTACAAATGGCATTAATACTTTGAAAACACAGTTTGAGGCAGCTATAGATGCAATCAAGGTATGTGTTATAATATAATTATAATATATTTACTCGCAATATAATCGGGAGAACTTCAATTGCATCTATGTCATTTATAATTTTTTCTGCTATCATTGTACCTTCATCTGCATCAGCTTATTGAAAGTCTTGAAGATTTAAGTTTACAAAGAACTAATTAGATATAAAAAATCACAAATGTTGAAGTAAAAATAAAACAATAATGGAAATGATGAATGTAGCTAAAATAAATACCTAGAAACCTTATTTATATTGTATTTAACAATTTAAAGAAAAATAAGTGGAAGAACAAGTAAAGGAAGGACATTATCTTGTATAAAGAATTTTAGGTACTGAGCATAGTTCAGAAAAACTTTTGACAATTTGATATGTGGGTATGGCATATTTAGATAGAAGAATTAGTTCATTACATGCGTACCTTTAGTTCTGACAATGAGCGACATGGATTTATTGTTGGAATTAATATAACTCGCCTCCTGATTACCATAATATTATTTTTAGAAAAACGAGAAAATGGACAAGGCAGCAATTGAAGATTTGTATAAATCCCTAGTTGACAAAGTAAATCAACAAATGGCATCATTACAAAAGAAAATCCAAGAACAGAAGATCGCCGAAGAGCAAGAACGTTTGAGGAAGATACAAGAGGAACTAGAGAAACAGAGAAAGTTGAAGGAAGAAGAAGAGCGAAGATTGAGAGAGGAAGAGGAAAACAGAAGACTTAAAGCTGAGATGGAAGCTAGAAGGAAGATAGAGGAAGAAGAAAGAAGGAAGCAGGTGACTCATAGTTTTGATTATTCAACTATTCTTTTTTATTATGTCATGTGTTTATAACTACAGGAAGAAGCTGATAGATTATTGGCATTGAAACTTAAAGATCAGCATGAAAAAGAAGATGAAGAACAAAGACGATTGCAAGAACAAGAAGAACAGGAAAAGCAAGATAGGGAACTTGCTCTACGCCTCGCGCAAGAAAGCAATGGTTCTATCGAAGAAAGTCCACCGATGACACGCAAGTACGTTTATTTAAACATGTTTGTTCATTGTAACATACCAGTATCATATTATTGAACTGCTTCAAAATAACGAATTTATGCAGTTATTTCAAGAGTCGTTAATATTATTCTGTACCAGAAAAAGAGCAGTGTATATTATCAACAAAAATATAAACGGAAATGTCAGACAAACATGAGGGAATAGGTATATGACAAAAAACTGATGAAAAAGAAAAAAATTGTCAATCTTTGCATATTATTACAGTTACCAATCATGTTGTTTAGTTGTTATATTCAGCATATTGAAAAAAGTGTGGACCAAAAATATGAGAAACATTCAATAACGTAAAATAGCGATTTATAATCTGCTATGACTTATTCTAATGTAACTGCTGGACTATCATATATATAAACGATAATATACAATATGAAAACCGTCGAATTATGTTTAAAAAGGATTTTCAAATAAAATAGTCCCAGAATTATGAATAATAGTAAAACCATACAGGGCACATTAAAAAACGAGTTTCACTATATTTTATATAACAAAATTGAAACAAAACACCCTGTATGATGCTTTATTAGAATAAATTCTTTTGGTAACGTGTCCTATACTTATTCAACAAATTGTTCTTCAATTACAAATTTAAATGTAATTTATTTTAAAGCTTATTGCCAATTTTCTAACAACTTGTCGAAAATTGAGCTTCAATGCATTAATGTGAAAAAAAATTAATATCTGGAATAAATAGAAAACTTCAAATAAAAATAATTTTATTTGCATTGGATTAGTTATGTCAAAAATATTAATTGTATGTATATACAGCGGGGGTCCTACTGCTTCCTTTGCTGCATCCCACATTTCTTACGCCACACTTTTCTATCTATCCGCTCGTTTTCCTGGATAACTGTGTCTTTCATGGTCTGTTCAATTCCTTCCTTTTAGGTCCTTGATGGTCTTCCTCGTCTTCTTCTCGTCTGCGATTGATACATCAATGCTTTCTTTGGCCACCTGTTCTGCTCTATCCTTATCACATGCCAGTACCAGAGCATTTGCTTAGTCTGTATTTTCTCTGAAGTCGTTATATTCGACCTGTTCTTCGTTGTATATCTTCATTTTTTATATGCTCTGTTCTGGAGATCCTGCCCGATTTTCTCAAGTAGTTTGTTTCCACAGCCTCTATTATTTTCTCCTGAGTATCCATCCGTTGCCAGCTCTCGCATCGATACGTCGAAATGGGCTCCACTATGATTTTCTATATTGTCATTTTTGTGTTTAGTTTAATTTTTTCTGACCAAAGCAATGAGGTCAAAATTTATGTAGCTTTTTCAATGTCAATATGTATTATGATTTTTTTTGTAAATGATAACTTTTGTTCATATATTTTCCAAAAAAGGAATGCATGTGGTTATCTTATTCTTTAAATCTATTTTGTACATAAAATATTGGAAGAATTATTAAAAATTTTAACAACCATTTTAGAAAAGATTGGACTATCAATTTATAAACTGTTTAATATTTATTTTTTCTATTATTCAGCGGCACGGTAGAACCAGACAAAATCATCAAGTTGAACAGGTATTTATTCGGTAACGATTTTTTGGTAGGTAGTCAGTAGAAATGAGATACAGTTTGTCGTCAGTTGAAGTCTACTAATAATACTAATTCTTGTTTTTATTGTTACTAACTTATTTTTAACTTCGATTCTTTTCATGTATATTATCTGTTCGAAGTAATACAATATAAATTAATTAAAGTTCATACTTTTACACATTCATCAAATTAAAAAGATTCTTAATGATATCTTATTTTTTTTTTCAGCGAAATTAAAATATTATTGAATACTCAAATAAATCTGTCAGTTAATTAATTAAAACTTTGACCAACCACCTTTTGGATGCTCCTTTTTATGAAACTTGATAAAATTTTAAATCTGCAGCACTATATAGATATAGATACACATTAGGGGTGAAACTATTTTTTTCTACCTGACGAATTTTTTATGCCCATATGGTGATCGAGCTACTATTTCTGTATGACATTTTTTATTTTTATTACTCATGTATCAGTTACGAGAGAAAACTTTATATAATGGTTTATATTTCAAAGAATAATTTATTAATTAATTTATTAAAACTAACAACCATTTCAATATTTAAACTGACAATTAACTCATTTCAATTCAATAGTATTTTAAGATTTATAAACATTAAAAACAACATTATTAAAGACCCAGTTATTTAGAGAAAGTCCATTTTCTGGCTGAGTATCCTCTTGAACTTCTTGTTTAATGTTAATTTCATTTGTGCTGTGATATCTACATATATGCCAGGGATTTGCTCCAGAATGTTCTCTGAAATTCTTGTCTTATTTTCTAATGAATTCTCAACATAGCCTTTGGCTTCACAGTTCCATCCTCCGTGTTGCTTTATTTTCAGAATATCGGCTCCTGAGTCTGAGGAGATCTGCTGAAACAATGTCCTGTGTATCCTATAATATTAGGTAGACCCAGGTACTGAACAATCTTTGCTGATAATTTTCCAATGGTATTTATGCCCACGGGTTGCATGCCACATTTTATTTTATAATATCACACAAACAATCTGTCGTGCTTTACAGCAGGAGGTCCAATATTTCTACACTTGTTGAGAAGGTCATTAAGATTGACACCAGCAGTGACCACAAATTCGCGAATAAAGTGTGTTTTGCTTTCTGCAATTGTAGTTGTAAAAAAGGGCCGTCAGTTCAGCCTTCCTTGCAGGCTGTCGCAATCCCTATTATCATTGCGACCTAAGAACAGATATATTTGATAATAAATTATTAACATATCGTAAATGAAGTCGTTCTTTTACAAATAGAAATATTTCATCTTCAACCTCTTTTATAAATCTTTCTACATTCTCTATCGTCAAAATCTCCGATTTTTTTGCATGGTATTCTATTTACCGTCTCTTCAGCCAAGCCAAAAGCATAGTGTACTTCTTATACTTCTACAGTGGGATCAGATCTCAACATTGAATCTGTAGTCCACAAAGTCAACGCCTTTATTGTTTAAAAATTTTCAAAATAAGCAAGTAGTACATTTTCGTTGATGTTCTTCATATTTTTTTTAATTCACACCATTTTTCAAATTATTGGTAGACCAGTGCGCATCTACTTCTTGATTTTTCAGGTATTGAACTACCCTCTGCAGCATTTGCAAATTATCTTACATGTCTGTAATGTAATGTCTGATTCGCTATCTAAAGACATTTCAAGTAATTACTTCTGAATTGTTGACATTTTAAAAAATCGTTGTTTGCTTTCATAGTAACAATACTTCAAGACCTGCTTTCGTAGTAACAAAACTTGTGACATCATTTGATTCCTCTTTAATATTTCTACCTACTACCAATATGTAATATCAAACATTACGATACTAATATGAGTTTCGAAATGAGTTACTTTACCGCACTAGTGGAATGAACTCATGAATAAAAAAGTAAATCTCATTTATTATAATAATTAAACACAACACCTGTACAATTAGTGATGTTTATTCCAGCTGACGTGTATTGTAATTGTAGTTTTCAATTTCAATTGAATTTTTTGTATAAACGTGACCTTCACTTTTCCGCTTCAAAAAAGCCAATAGCTGTCCACATTTTTCTCCTCAGATACTATACTCTCAGTATACTATAATGTGTCCATAATGATGATGCCTTTTCTTTTTCAGCTTTCCTAGCAATAAGGTATTAAAATTTTCTCCGATATATCACGGACTTTTTTTGAATTGCACCAGTCTTTGAATCACTTATATTCTTTTTCGTATCTATTGCGGGATTTAGCGGGAACTAGGGTTTGTATTGCAGCAAGTTCTATATCAGAATCCACACTTTCATAGTTGGAACTCATGTCGATACAATTATACCAAACTGAAGTGAACACGTCAAAATTGACAGTTCGCAAAATAAATCAACAATGAGCTTGGTTGTTACATGATTCTAATATCATTAATTTCAGGAGTACTGACTAATTTTGAGATAATTAACATTATTGGTAGTAGGTAAAATAATGTCATATATCCGTAACGTGAATTCATATTACGATATTCAATGGGTTATACAAATTTCCCATCTCATTTCGTAATTTGAATCTTTTCCACACTTATATCGTAAATATCTATTATTGTAATTGAAGATTCTTTTGAATATTATAAAAGCACGGAATAAGATAAACTGACATTGTATTGGTAGACTTTTTGTAGTTATCGGGTTGAAGTAGATATAGAGGCTCTGCTGAACTGTTTAGTATATTATTATAAACAAAATTATACTTGAAGTGAATGTTGTGCACTGCAAAGACTTACACTATCTGTAACTCGACTTTATACTTCACTAGAAAACTTAAGGCTTTACTCTATGATTTATAATAACCCTCAAGGTATGAGGCTATATGGCCTACCTTTTGTGAAAATAGAAAATACCTACAGAATTACCGAGAAACCGCAGTTATAAATCATTTGATAACGGCCGGATAGTCTCAGCGTCCAGGCCAGGCTCAAACTTTTTTTTTGGACGTTTCAGTGAGAAAGTTTCAGAAGTTCTAAAAACTATGTATGAACCATTTATACGGAAAATTCAATATCACCTACATTTTTCGTTAAAATGTAGAGTTACTAAGTATTTCGGACTAATTCGCACTCCATATACATATAGTTTTCCTAATATATTCACCTATCTGAGTAGTTGTCAACAAGTTTGTCAAGTTAAATGTGGCATTAGTCCTGTAATCTGTAAAGTAACACGCAATTTTTGATATAGAACAAGTGGCGGCATCTAGTTTATTGCATTAAATAACTCCATCTAATCAAAAAGCTTCCTTTTTGCACATGTAACTAACATTCATTGCATGGTTTTTCAAAAAGTGTTTTTATGTTTAAAATTTACATATTTACACATTTACTCATTCTTATTGTGTATAGATCAGAAGCTCACAGAAACCACCAAGCATCTATGGCCAACAGCAAGTACGATCTATCTAAATGGAAATACTCAGATTTACGTGATACTATCAACACGTCCTGTGATATCGAACTGCTAGAAGCTTGCCGACATGAATTCCACCGTAGACTTAAGGTTTGTGTGAAGTAGTGTACGGTTTTATTATATATTCTTCTCTTTTACTTCTTTGTTTTCCTCTATTATTCCTACTTCATTTCTTCGATTATTATTCTAACTTATTAATACAAATATAGTACCATATTGTAATTACGAACTAACACCTACAAAAAAATTTTTTAAGGTATACCACGCATGGAAGGCGAAGAACCGTAAACGTAACATTATGGACGAAAATGGTCGCGCTCCACGTTCTCTCATAGAATCTGCTGCAAAAACTCCTCAAAGAGGTATACAAAAACCTGTTTTAGACAATAACACTCAAAGGTTTTTCCGTATGGCATTTCAGCGACCTGATAACGAACCTGGTAGCCGTGGATGGTGGTACGCTCATTTTGATGGCCAGTATATTGCCCGACAGATGGAATTGCACCCAAATAAAGCTCCTGTATTGTTAGTTGCAGGTAAGTTCTTAACATCGAATCAAATACGAGAAATTTTTATCTTTGTACATGTTTACGCCCACCAAAACCAACTTAATTTAAACCGACATCCCTCCTCAAACTACCAGACAACAAAATACTGTTTAATTTTAAATAATAAATTTATTTGGTTTTTATATTTATCAAAATTTTGCTTCTGTACTTAATATACAGACAGATATTTAAAATACTTAAAACTAAAGGATTGAAGAAAAGAATTGATGCTAATAAAGGAATGAGGCATATTTAGTCCAAGTAAAATGATAGTGTGTAGCGAAAAAAATTTAAACATATTAAGAGAACCGTTTAGTGGAACAAGGAAATACTAAAACTGATGAAGAAAAAGAATCTAGCATATAAAAAAACGGAACTCAAAAAGACAGCGAAGAACATGACAGGAAAATAAATAGAGTAAAAGAGGTATTTGAAGGAGTCAAAATGGAGAGTTGGAAAAATTTGGTTAAGAAATTAACCGACACAAAATGACCAGTAGAATAATGAAGGTAGAACAAGGAAAAAGCAAATGATAAAAAAAAGATATTAGATTCACTCGATAAAGGAAATTTATGTAATTGGGATCCGGATAGACCCAATCCCAAGCATGGAATTAAGGAAACAGTCTGGAGCAAATGCAAATACTTCTTAGATATATGCGCATGAAAAATGGTTGGAGGAAGGTGCATTTATAATTTGACTATTGTAAAGGTATGATGACAAGACAAGAAGTTTTTTCCTTAAACTTTAATGTTTTATAATGGTTGTATGTACGTTTTACGTCATTACTATTACATTTATTTAGACCACAAAACAAAAGTAAATTATTGCTAAAGTTCATTGTTTGAAGATTCATTCATACATCATCTCCTCTACGGAAAATGCAAAATAAGACAAGGAAAACTCCATATTTATTTGAACTGCAATTACCAGTTCCTTACAGGTAACCGGAAACATGGACTACAAAAGACGAAATCTTTTTGTTATGAACAAAAGTCTGATAAATAGTAAAAATAATTTAATCAACTGATAGCAGTTCGCAGTTAACATTATTTAAACTTGGGAATTGATGTTGAAATTGGCATTAACTTGGTAAAAAATAATAGTAATGTATTAAACATTAAGATATAATCTTTTACGTGAATAAATGCTTTTGCTTGAAAATGGTGGTATTCTAACTTACATTTCAGACATAAAGAATGATAGAAATAAAACATATCTGGATCATATGATTTCTTTTGGGAGTTTCCTTCGAATCTACTTATAGTCTGGCCACGATTTTTTATGTTGTTTAATTGGAAAACAATGTCTTAATTCAATAGCAATGTGTTGGAAATATTCTAAATATGTAGGATATTGAGAACTTAAAACTCTCATATAACTATTAAATTTCCAATTAAATTTTCAAAATTTTTTTTCTCGACAAAAGCAAATTGAAAATGTTTGCTCATAAATTCGACTGAAACATATCTAAAATTATGTTGAAAGTTTGTATCACTTTTCATGTTTTTCTTAGGATTTGGATGAAGAACCGTATATTTTGTAAGTAGATAGATTGCATGACTTTTGTGTGTTAATATACAAAGTGTTCGAAAATAATAAAATGATATAAAGGGTAGTCAAACAAAAATTAATTACAGGGATACATGGAATATTGTCAATTAACCATCATTTTATACAACTTGGGCGGAATAATAGGACATTCAAAAATGTTCATATATTAATATATTTTTCGTGATGATTTTTCTTTTTATATGTGAGTAGGTAGAAACATCAAAATTACACCTGCTATTTTAAACTTATTTTCTATGAAAAGAGACCTTAAATCAAGACAATTCATCACGATAAACATAAAAAGATCAAAGACGTAAAAAGTTGAAAGAAACCATATTAATGACTGTCTAGACCGTTTTTTTTTCAAAGTTTCTGATGAAAATTTTAAAATTCTGTATTTAGAAAGGTTATACAAGACATATTACTTAACTATATAGATTTTACACAGATAATTTGTAACCTATTCCATTGCTACCTTTTCAGATCTATTGTGGTTTCTAAACCTATATTACATTATCAATCCTCAGTCTTCTTATCAATCCTATCTTTATAGGAACCCAATCTTTTTCATGTACCTCGTTGCCAGCTGCTTTTCTAAGCCCGTTTTATAAACTGGCCCAGTGAGATAGAATGTGCTCCACATTCATCTGATCGATATAATCTATGTAAGGATTGGTGTGTGATTACAATGGGCGGTTTTGAATGTTTTCTTGACCCATATAGTATGGCAGCTACGTAATGTAGTAATGACGTCAATTTTGCATTATATTGACGATAACTTTTCAACTTTTTTCCATATCGTTCTTTATTAAAGAGTTGTAGTTTTACAAACAATTAAATTATTTATAAAAAATTACTCGACCAGAATTGGGCTCGGCACACTCAAAAAATGGCATAAACAAATATAAGAAAACGCTCTAAAATTCTGGGGAGTATAAAACGGCTACGGGACTCCCCTAGCTGTCGTACTATTAAATAATGTTGATACTCTGTAGCAGTAGTAAGTAGTAATAATAGTCGTTCATTAGTATTTAACACGTTGATTCAATTTTTTTTTGGCTACACTATATATCCAACTAATTCATGTCATAACCAGGTGGTCATACTACCATAATTGATGACCATACATTCGTTGAATCATAACTAATATTTAACAACATATATGTGTGTAATTACCCAATGAAGTTTATGATTATTATGTGTATAAAAACAGTATTCGTAATCTCTTCAAAAACAATGTTTGATAGATTTACCTACTAGCCAATATTATATTTTCTACTCAACTTTCTTAGACTGTTTTCAAACTATTAAAAAAAATCCGAGGCAGTTAATTATAGGGTATAAAGTTTTGAAAAATAGTTTGCATACATCTCATTTGACATGTATAAAATAAATGATTATTAAAATATGCCTATTTTGTTTTAATTTCATTCTAATTACTTGCTATTCTTTCATTATATTTATTTTGCAACATTTCATTAATTTTGTTTTCCAATTTGTATGTATTCCAATTTTTATAAAATTTTTCAGTATGTGTAATGATACTTACGTTGTTGCTTACCTTTCTAAATGAATTCAGAGAAAAACAACATTTTTATTTATTTATTTTTTAAATATTCTAGGAACACTCAATTATTATTTCTACACTTTTTATATGCATGATGTTTTCAAGTTTACAGTTTTTATTATACTTATACTCAGCATTTACAATGTTGCCAGATTTGTTTTTATATTGTTATTCGTTTTCATTTGAACTTCAATTCTTACATTTACAATGTTGCAACATTCGTTAATTATTTTCAATTTTCTAAATTTTGATATTTAAAATGTTGCCAGATTCTTTGTGTTTCTTATTAATAATTTCTCTAGACATTAACAATGTTGCCACATTCATTATTTTTTATTATTATCCATTATATATATTTCGAATTTGACATTTGAATGTTGTCTGACTATCACTGCTCAATTTTCCTTTTTTTACACACAATTTATGATAAAACAAGTTACTACACTAGTAGTTCAGGAAGAATCGGTACATGAATACCTATTCCACCTCAATTTTTTTATGCGATCCTCTTCAAACTGCCCTACTGATGATATAAATGCATCTTGCCATGGAGCAACTCCGTGCCATATTGCACAAATCGAAATTGCTTATATAATTGTTATTTTTCAACTGGACAAATTTTTATAGTCTTGATTGAAATAGACATAAAAAGTTACTATGACTTTTCAGGATAAAGTTGAAATTTTTAGAGATATAAATTTGGGTACTTTTGATCCACGAAAAATATTGTAATGATTTTTATCATTGTTATAATAAAGAGCTTCTTTCTTTTTTTATATATTTACTTTTGGCGCTAATTTTGCTTTAATGATTTATGAATAATAAATTAAATTAATTGAAATACATTTCCATTTAATCCTGGGATATAAAAAAATTATTGATTATTTATAACATAATTGTAGCTACGATTAGCTTCAAATTAGAAATTTTTCGAAACTTTTAAAATTCATATCTCCAAAAATACCTTATCCTGAAAAGTCATAGGAACTTTTTATTTGTATATCAATAAAAAATATAAAAATGGGTCAGGTTAAAAATAATAATTCTTTGCAATTGTTTAAACAATTTCGGTTTAAATAATATGACACGGGGTTGCCCCATGACAACATGCCTTTATATCATCAGTAGTGCAATGTGAAAAGAATCACATAAAAAAATTGATGTGGAATAGTTTTCGGTACTCATGCGACGATTCCTCCTGGACTATAGTATTTCTACATTTTAATCTGTTGTTTTATTACAATTATTTTGATAATGTTGCTGATAAACATTGAGGAAGAAATATTCAATTTTATATACATTTTTTAACTTATAGGAAAAGATGACATGCAAATGTGTGAATTGTCTTTAGAAGAAACTGGATTAACACGTAGACGTGGTGCAGAGATCCTGGAAAATGAATTTAATAAAGAATGGGAAAAAAATGGTGGTTCCCATTACACCCGTCCAGCTGACAGAAAATAAGAAGATAATCTGTATGTTAACATTTTGACGGTATGACTTGATTTTTGTAATCAGCAAGTATCCGTTTGTTAATATTTGTACATCTAGCAACTACAAAGAAATTAATTTATACAAAAAAATATTTTTTATTTAAAACAGTTTTCGATAACAGTTAAATGATACTAAAGCACTTCCATTTAATGTTGAAAAAGTTTAAAAAGTATTATTTTTCGCTTAACACAGTATTAAAAAAGGAAGCTACATGTATATCTATAAAATTTATCAAATTTTTTAGTGTTTTATTTACACCCTCTCCATAACTATAATTTTCTACAAGAAAAATTTCAAAAATTAAAAAAAAACTAAGTATAAATAGTATAAGATTGAGGCCATTAAAAAGAAGGAATTCTGACAAGAATATTTGATGTTATACAATAGGGTATATGCATGTGTTTTTTTATATTTTTAATGATGCCAATTCAATTGCCACGTCCTGTATTTGTTTACTTCAAGTGTGACAGTTACTTTATAGTTTATAATATCGATAAAAGTCATGGAAAAAGTTTAAAAAATCGTTCTATAGGTATTGTATTGTACTTGAGTGAGATAACTCCATGATCTAAAGACGAAAAGGTATGTTCTTCCTGAGGGCTCATTTTCGACCCGTTCTGCGCATCTCTCGCATTCGAATGTTTCAAATTGGCGCGTCGTTTTGGGAGCGAATTCTCATTGGCTGCTTCCCAGCTGGTGCGCAATAGCACACCTTGTAGTCTTTACATCATAGAGTTCAGAGACATGAGAAAACAAGAATGAAATGTTTGTGTTGTTGCAAAGATCATTTAAATGCTTTTACTTTTTGGACCTCAGTCAATGTAAAATCTTAATTAGATACAAAATATACCGTCATCATGAATGTCAGAAGAATAATCAGAATCTAAAAACGCTCCAGGAACATAAAAATAAACAGGATTTTTGTTCCAAATACACAATAAATCCAGGACGTGTCATTCAACGTTACAACCAATGATGAGGCTTATATCAAATTTGCAGTGTTTAATAATAATCATTTTATACAAGAGAGAACGAATTAAATGGGGAAATAATGATTTTATGATAATATTAGTACTATGGGTCTATGGGAAAAAATAATCAAATGAATTTAACCCTTTGAGCCCTGGAAACTGAATCACCTACGCGATAAATCTTAGGAGGAAAGAGGGGTGGGAAGAAACTTAGGTGGTAGGGTGATGACTGATAACGAACTAAAAAGAAAAAATTGAACACGTCCCGTATCTTCGGGCAAATCCTTATACCTGTACAAACCAAAAGCACTTTTGAGATTCCACAGTCAGGAGTTACTGACGTGACAATGAAATTTTTGTTTACTAAATTTGTTGCAAAAGTCTGAATAATATTATCAATAAAATTGTTTTTATTTATTTGTTTGTTTTTATTTCTACTTATAAATAAATGAATATACTATACGAATAGAGAATTAATTATAAAACACAAGAATACGATTACGATCTATAATAAACTGAAAAGGTGCAGAATAAACGTTATTTCCAATTTATTTATATAATAGAATTGATAGAGTTCACGCCAGCATGGCGACATAGCGACAATTGTCGCCAAATCATCAAGAAATGTCGCCAATATCATACACATCGACGACGAATTTGTCGCCCAAAATATTTGTAAAAAAGCCTATGTTTTATATTTACTGTGCTGTTTTTGCATAAAAGAATTTATATATGCCGTAAAAATATGTATAAAAGTGTGTGTAGCATGCATATATTAATTTTTTTACTTTTGTCTACCACGTATTTTTGGACCACTAAATCATAACTTAGGTGGTCCTTTTGGACCACTAAATTTTCATTGCTGGTGTGAACCCTAAGAATTGAATAAAAAAAAAATTATCGACATAGTTGCGAAAAAAAAAACATAAATTGTTTGATGTGTAAAAGGTCTGATGTAATTTAATTGAAAACGTATATATGCTGTAGAGGCCACTTATTCTCAAGTGCTTTAATAGGGCTCTCGGCCTAAAAAGGTTAAATTATATGCATATTCCCTATTACTGTCAAAAGAAAATTTGGCGTTATGTAGACACACAAGTTTCAATACTAATATCGGAGGTAACTTTTACGAATTGATGCATCTATTGGCAAAGTACGATTCAGTTCTAATAGGGCATTTGTAACCATTAATATGGAACAAAAATGTCACTGAAATCACCTGGAATTCAAAATGACTTGAATGAAATCTTATCTTTTATGATGGAGAGCCTTCTGTGTGCTGGCCTCTCCCACTTAACTTCTTGTGCTGATTATTCCTACATCTGTTAAGTTTAGGTTTTCATTCAAACAATCATTGTTTCTACTGACATTTGTTGGAAATAATTTAATTGAAAAATATTATGAATCAAATTATTTGTAAATGTTCGAAAATTTCACTGACTGTAAAAATTATCTTGTGGATAAAGAATGTCCTTCATAGATGACATATATATTATAAGATTTGTTCGATGGTCTTATTCCTGGAATCCATCGCAGGTTCTAAAAATTGTCATTCGCGAGGGGAGGGGAGAAGTCATAGATCGGAACCAGAGTGTTAACTTTTGAAAAATCATGTCACACTTTTTTCTGGAACGAAAAAAATCGAAAACAGATCAATTTCCAAATTTTTATAACTATACTTGTATCTTTACAAGTGAGTACAATACATTATCACTAAAAAGATAAAAAATATCAGTTGATACAAATCAATGTTATGATTAAACAAGTTAAGCATTTAACGACAAACTTCGAGAATTTCAACCTAGCTTGTTCAGATTGTTACGCTTTTATGATATTACCTCGAGTTAAATGGTTTGGTTTTGCTAAAATAACTTCATATTTGACGATGATGATGAAGAAATTATCAACATGATCGATTCACTGAATGCTAATGTAGTATTAGCAGGTAAATAGAGTTTTGGTTAGCTCAAGCTTAACTGTGATAGCTGCCTTAATTCGGTTACGAAGATCATCAGAGAAGTGCATGATATTTTTTACTTTTCTTAAAAAATTATAAATTTAAAACCGATATAAGGGGTCATCCATAAATTACGTCACATGTTAATGGGGGGGGGTATCATCGGAATGTGACATAGTGTGACAAGGGGCAGGGGGGGTCAAAAACTTTGTGACATAAAATTCAAAATTCATCACGCAAAATTTAATTAGTCGTTTGTTGCTTCCTAACTAGTCGTTTGTTTTTCTGTTGTCTAAAATATTTGACTTCTTTATGTTAATTTCATCAAAGATTATATAATAAAAGTAAGAAAAAAATAAAAATAACTGTTTTCTTTTGATTATTTTTGATTAAATATATAAATTTGAAAAATGTGTGACGTCACATCAGGGGGAGGGGGTTTTGAAATTGTGACAACCTGTGACAAGGAGGGGGGAGGGGTTAAAAGTCCTGAAATTTGTGTGACGTAATTTATGGATGGCGCCTAAGCGGATTTTTTTCCTTTCAGAAAAGTTGGGTTATATTTTCGCGAGGGTGACAACTGGTAAAAATATGTGTATTCGACTATGACCTGAAAAATAAAGCAACATTGTTTATTCTTGGCTTAAACTAGAATCTAGTCCATAGTTTAAACTTTAGTTTAATCTCCAGTTTCACCCTAAGTTGTCAAATGGCACCATAATACATAAAATAAAACAATGATAATGGCCAACAGAAGAAAAGAAATAAGTGCGTTATAGGTGTGACCAGCGGGCTTTGTAAAATTTTAAAATGTCAGTTTTTCTATTATGTAACGTTACCAGCGACGAATTTCATGGACGACATTTTATATGAACAATTAATTCTAAATATATTAGATAAATAAAGAGATGCCTAGAGATTTATTCAACAAAAATTTATGAATAATATCTAGAAACACATTTTTAAGTATTTATTTGGAAATATTCTAGCTATATTTGGGAACTGCTGAACCAACTTAATGGTTGTATGAACTAATAACTAATAATTTTTTGAGAAACAGAGCTATTTATATCATACAAATTCATTATTCCTACAATTCAAAAATCATCCCTTTGATTACTAGTTTTAACTAATCTATATTCAGCAAAAACTAAGGATAGACAACTATAAATAAAATAATCATGTTCATTACATTGGGCAATATCTAATCTTATCGTGATTTTCACTCTTAATGCTTTGGTGAAATGTCAGGGTAGTTTATTATTTTAAAACTCCTAGTTGACTTGTTCGTGTAGGTGAGGGTAGTTGAATTTCTTTCCTGTCTAATTTTCAAGTATCCAGATCTTAGAAACAATACTATCTAACGCTAGCAAGTAGGGCTAAAAAACCCGCTCTTCAATTTAATTATTTTTGAGCACGAAGAAAAATGTCCATAAAAGAATAGAGGCGTGTGTATTCACAGTCGCAAGATAGACTAACTTGTTATATAATTATCAAGAGGAAAAACGTATTTATGCTATTTTCAATAAATATTAATTAATTGAATTAGAATGACAACACAGATTCGAGAACTGCGAATTTATCAAATTACATTTCCCAACAAACAACGCCACTTATAAAAATCCGTTTACATTTCCAATTACACTGGTAAACGACATAATCACCAGCGATTTCCATTTCATAAAATATTCAAAACATTTGATTTGCAGAAAGTGAGGTTACGCCAATCGATGTCTAGAGAATAGCATGTCATTATTTGAATAAAATAACAACTCGTAAATCGCGCTTATATATATTTTTATAACTTGACCTAGAATTCCAGTTAAAACTTCATCAGTCTTTTTTGAAGCATGGAAAATATAAAATGACAGCAACATTTTGTTATAATAGATAAGGATTTAGATCCACTAACACAGTATAAGGGTTGTTCCAACTAACAATGCTTTATATGGAATAGCCCTTGAGATATATTAAAAATGGCTTAGTTAATTACATATACATATGTATGACTATATTATAGTACCATGTACACCGCGACACAAAGGATCTATTGTTTTTTCCTCTCTTGTAGCGATACTGGGAATCCCAGTGTTTTCAGATAATCTATTAATCCCACTCCTCTTAGAAAGTTTAGAATGTGAGATGGCTGTAGCTGCCAGAGATCTATGTCTTCTATTCCATACTCTCCCAGGTGTACAGTTTGGAGTTTCTAAGTATCTCACACTACGAGAGAATGTGGATAGAGATTGCGCAACACAAGTCTAGCGTAATCAGGTGTCCATTTAGGCGACAGTACCCCGACAGGTCTCCAGGCTGATACATTCAACAGATTTTCTCTGGTTATCAGTCTCAGTCCCTGTAGATTGTCCTAGTAATTGAGTCTATCTTCTCTCTCTCTTTTGATCTGCAGCTAATACCACAGTTCAGGTCCTATGAACGATTTGTCTGCCTCTATTTTATCGAGTTTGTCAGTTATTTCATTTCCCTTTACTTCAATGTGTCTCCATTGCAGGGTAACTTCATTTTTTTTGTTTAGTTCGCTTAACTTGTCCAGGCTAATCTGGCCCCACTCGTTTTTTTTCTAACCTAAAAATTTCACTTGCAGGAGAAAGCTTTTAATCAGATGAGGTCGTTATCGCATATTTTGAGTAGAAAGACGGCAACTACTATATTTAGAATGGTTCAAAAGTTTAGAGCATCGATGAAAAGACTTCGCTGTAAAACAAAAATGTAGTCGCATCTAGAAACATAGCACAAGTTTATACAATTAGTCAAAGACAGAACACCATAAATAACTTTAATTCAAAAATTATGTTTCTCATTTGGCTTTCTATAATTATTCCAAGTTTGAGATTTCCAATAATTCTGATTATAATTAAGTTTACGTTGCATCTGCATATACATATTCGTTTTGTTAGGTATCATGTGTATATATTTGACACAATTATTCAATCAAATCCATTGAGGTCTTCAGTTTAGTTTGCTCTGTTCTCTGTTACAATTGTGTACGTGCTAGTGTATATGTATATATACATAACGTATAAGTACACGATTTACGCAATAATTGATTTCGTCCCTAATACCGCACTATGAATTATCAAATTAATTAAATTCTCTTGTTACACACAATTGTGCGGTTGTTATGTGGCAAATATCATTTGAAATAATATAGTAATTAAATGATATGAATACGTAAAAGTGTTTTGATACATTTGAAAAGAAAGGACAAGAGGCGTGAAATTATAACCTTAAATTCTCCGGTACGAGACTCTTCCTGAGGAAGTGGTATTCGGCCTCAGTTAAAGTATATCCATAAGTGGTACTCCGATGGGGTGAACAATTAATATTAATATGGACGCCACCAGCATTTTAACGAACGACGTTAACAATTAATAAAAGAGGCGGAAAGGCTGGAAACACCTTAATTAAATTAAAAATAAAAATTAAACAATCTATAACTATCCCCGGACATGTTTAACCAAATTTATGTTTATTGCTAGGAGCAATGAAAAACGTTTCAGCAACACATAAATTTTATTGAAAAAATAATAAATTTGCATTATCTACGTATCCAAAAGAGCATAACGAACAAAAGCAGTGATAAATTAAAAATAATTCAGATTTATTTATATATTAAAGATAAGTCTGGGACTTATCTATGGAAATCCGGATTCCCAGATCTTGGAGTGAGTTGAATTTGGAGTCTGGTGGTTGGATCTATTGTGGCTGAAACTCCCAACCTGGCAGCTGTAGAGCTGCAGAAAAAAATGAAGAAGGAAACGGAACACAGATGGAAGTTATGGAAGAAGGAACGAGTAGAAAGAACAGATTTGAACAAAAGGAGCTTATGGTCTAAAATACAAGAAAACTGAATGTATATTCTTTTAAATATAACCAAACAGGAATCTGTTCTATTCATTCTGTTCCTCAAATTACTAGAAAATACGAATTTACATGAAAACTATAATACAGAATTTGCTTAAAACAAAAGGAAATCTATAATGATAACCGAAATTTTAGTTAGCACAAAAAAGCAGCCATACTAGCGAATATAAAGAATCAAATCACCAAACATTTACTAAAATTTATTTTGATTTGGAGTATAGATGGGTAGAGGAAGAATTCGAATCAATTTAGAGGTTTTATTGAATTTCTCGAATGGAGGGAGGTCAATAACAAATTAATTTCTTCAAAAACTCGAATGTTATAAGTCAATCACTATTTTAAAAATGTATAGAGTAATAAAATGGGGAATTCCGTCCAGTTCGGCTCAATTCCGGTGTCGGCCATATGTGTAGGTCTTGAAATAGTATTGTTTGTAATATTAAAGTTTCAAGTAATTGCGTAAGAGAATTAGGAAAAGTAAGTTTTCTTGCCTGAAGTGTCAATATCGAAATATTGTGTAGGGTTACTTAGGTAGTAGTTTTGCGTTTAACAGGTACCGTTTAACCTTCTATTAGTGCATCTGCCTAATTCCAACCCTATTTCATATTCGGCTTAACCATGCGCCGTAAGGGCAATGGTGCCTTACCCAAAATTTTTAGACCTTTATAAGTATATTTGTTTAGTTTAATGTATCAGTATTTGCTATTAAGCCGTAAATAGTGTTCACAGTACTATAAGATGAAAAAATGAAGAAATATACTTAAAATAATTATAAAAAATTTTTATAATTTGTGACAAGGTTTTTTCAAGTTGTCCATCTGAAAATTTTGCCTTTTATTTGACAATTTATTTTTATAATTTGAAAAGCTCCTTTTAACATCTGGAGCATATTAAATTGACTTAAATCTGAAATTTCTACAGCAATTTCAAAGTTTCAATTTAAAATTTCGTAGTTTCACGAGGGACTTGAAGCCACGGTTTTTTTTATTAAAACATTTCTTATTTACTGAATTACCAATTTCAGCTGAAATATTTTTTGTGATTCTTTAACAATTTTAACAGATTCTGTTAGAAAAAAAAATTGTTTTCTAAATTGTTCTTACTACAAAACTATAATGCATTTTGATTAAGGTTAGTTGATTTTCCGAAGAAATGTTTGTTACTATATTCTGGGCATTTGCAATAGCAGTTCTTTATTCAGCTGAAATTAATTTTTCAATTCCAATTTTCAGCATAAAGATTACCAGAGGACGTAAAAAGATACATTTTTTACACATATTAAACGATTGTTGATTTCAAAAAAGCTTATGATATTGTAAACAGAAAAAAATTAATCAAAATATTACGAGAATTAGAAATTCTAAACAAACTAATTCGACTAGTATAAATGACACTAGAGGATACAACCAATATAATAAAAATTGATAACAAGAAAAGTGAATCTTTCAAAACGCAACAAGGATTAAGACAAGGGGACCCCCTATCAACGTACTATTTAATCTAGCTTTGAAAGGAATGATATGAAGAACCAATATCAACAGAAAGGGCATGATATTTAACGGAAGTCACGAATACTTAGCTTATGCCGATAATGTGGCGTTGATAGCAAGAAACAGAAAAAAGCTACACTTCAATAATGACATAACAAAGTTTACGGAATTAAAGAATAAATGTGGAAGCAATTTCAAAGTACATAAACGATAATAGAATTATAGAAAAAATAATAGAATAGAATAGAGGAACTAGAAAATTTCACGTATTCGGGTGTACTACTTGATAATAAATACCAAGAAGAAAAAGAAATCGAACTAAAAATTGCCAGGCAGTCTTAGAAGAATACTAACATCGAAAGATATCTCCAGATCACCGAAAGTTCGAATTTAGACAATTTTGAGACCCACCCTGACATACGCCTGTGAAACTTGGATAATGACGAATAAAACTAAATTGGATATCTGGGAGAGAAGAATACTAAGAAAAAATTGTAAAGGAAACAAGACACAGTTAGGATGGAAGAGAAGATCAAACCATGAAAACTATACACTTTTCAATGAGGTAACAATAAGCGCTGGAGATACCAGAGGGTAAAAGGAAAAGAGGTAGACCAAAAAAATGGTGTAGGGAATCGGTAGAAGAAGATCTTAGAGAGAGAAACATCCAGAACTGGAGATAAAATGGTAGGGACCGAAAGAAGTGGAGAGAAATGGCAAGGCTATGGACCTAAATGGTCTGCATATAAGGCTATATATATTAAAAGGTCAGATCAATTAACAATTTTTCACACAGAGACTGATGAGAATATAATAATGTGAAAAATTCAAACGGTTATCCTTGCAAGATTCACAAGATGATAATGAACCTCGTACGGTCTTGAAACGAATAGAACAATTGATTACTAAAAATTAATCAAAAGAGTCCATTATAATAGGTTAAGTATTAGATGAAATTATCAAATATAAAAGACGGATCCGATATTCTAGCTGCAGATGATTCCTAAAATCTGTAGGCACCAGGCTATAAAATTATCTGCAAGGTTGATGATGATGTTCTTATAGCTGAGAATGATGATGACCTACTAATCGAACGAATATCGAAAAGATTTATTATGAATTTTTACACATGGCCGAATTCCTCATCATATCTAAAGAACCAAAGCGGTGACTGTAAATGATCAGACAGACAGGAAATGAGTCTTAGGTTCCTCGATTCAAAATTACCAGAAACAGTAAAGAGCCAGATGACAAAGGCAACTATGATATCATGAAATAAGCATATGACAATTAAAAGCAAAAGAGATTGAACACAGCCTATGTGAGGTATGTGAGATCTGTCATGATATCTTCTGGAAAACGGCAATTACAAAACGCCTAACTGACCATACTGACATAATAGACTTGAAGGTATATTAATCAGATGGCTGTTTATATGTAGCTGCTTTTTTTGATATGCTTATCAATTTCATTTGATACTTCTCCTGCTCGATGTTTTTCTTCTTCTTCTTCTACTTCTTGGAGATCTGTCGATCTGTTAATTCTGAAGCTGCCTGTTTTTACGTTTCAATAATTGAAGACACAAACTTGGTCTATCAATCGATCGTTTACTACTAAATTACAATTTAGTGGATATATCACGGTATTAGCTTTCTTATAATTTCTCATTTTTTTTTAGTTTATAACGTCTGTGTTAAAAACTAAAACTAACATTTGTGCAAATGATTGTTGATCTGTTTACAGAGTACAGAGTGAATAGAGGAATTTTATTAGCTATTGTGATAATTGGTCGAAAAAACGCTAAACATCAATATTTTTACAGCAAATGAGACAATTTTTATTTAATCATTGAATTCAGTGTTTCACTTCAACCACAAACCACTTCGTCGATTTATATTAAAAATACAGCTTTTGCATGCTCTTGAACAGGAAATAAAATGAAAATGAGAGCATAAAATGGATACAATCTTTTCCAAATTATTTCCACTCCGTAAATTTCGTATATACCACCGGTTTCTACTGAAAGGTTTTATCGCTTTCCAATAAACTTACTCTGCCGATAACTACAAACTTTTGAGACGTACCCTGTAGAAAGCATCTAGAATCTAGACTGCAAAGAAAATGAGTAGGCCTCAAGTGATTTCAGTTCTAAAACTACTGCCCCAATTCCGACCTACTCTAAGGGATCTCGCTCGGTCAAACCGTTGGGTCGCCTATTTTCTCTCTTTTTTTTTAGTTTCCAGCCGACTCTGTGTCCCCCTATTCCCATTTTTCTACAACGTTGCCACGTTTCCAAATCACGTACTCTTTAGGAAAGGTTAATATCAAATTAAATCGTTTCCTAAAATTACATTGAAATGAATTGAGTGCGTTTATAATTAAAAGCGCTGCACTGTATCAATAAGCGGTGAATCAAGTTTTAAAAGGTAGATTTGAGAAATACCATTATTGGATAAACAAAGTAAATAGAATGTTAGACAAGGATGTATATAAATCGTTTTTATAAACATATGGGAGCGAATATAAATTGAGAATTTTGGTCTATAATTCAGATTATAGGGGATAGCCTAAGCCCAATCCTGTTCAATATTATAATAGACCAAATCATCAACGAAGTAAAGCAAGCCGGGAGAGGATACCGAATGGGAGACAAAGAGATAAAAATAATATGCTATGCTGATGACGAAGTAATCATCTCGGAAGACGAAGATAACCTACAGAAGCTCCTATATAAATTCCAACAAATAGCGAACACGAATTACATGCAAATATCCACAAAAAAAAACAAAATCTAAAGAACCGAGAAGATGTAAACTAGCGATCTACGATCAGAGCGTAGAACAAGTGATGTCCTTCAAATATCTAGGGACAAACATAACAAGCGATAGAAATCTAAAGAAAGAAGTAAAAGCACAAACAACGAAGGCAGCATTAATATCAGGATACCTTGAGAGATTTAATTTGGCGAAATAAATACATGAGCACAAAATGTAAAATTAGAATATATAAAACTTGCGTAAGGCCGCTCATGACATATGCAATAGAAACTAGAGCGGAGAACGCAACCACTAAACGGCTCCTAAGAACAACAGAAATGCGAACTCTGAGAGCAATAACAGGACATACGTTACTCGATCGGAAGAAAAATGAAGAAATAAGGGACATGTACGATATTCAGGATGTAGTAAGATGGGCAAGGAGCCGCAGAAGAGAATGGAGAGACCATGTTGACAGAATGCCAAATGAACGGTTAGCAAAAATTGCAAAGGAAAAGAAACCAGACACAACTCGACCTCCTGGACGACCACCTATAAGGTGGTATGAAAGCTGGTCCTCAGCATCCCAACTACTCCTGGAAAACCCTTGATGAAAATACAGGACCTAGTCCTAACGTAAGAAGAAGAATTCAGAATATTATAATTAATCTTTACAACCTGCACCGTTATGATTATAGTAATCAAGTAACTTGAAGTAGAAATGATATAAAAAAGAGAAGAAAAGTTGTTTTTAATTTTATCTCAACAGTTTCGAATGATTATGAGATTTTGAGGGCGAAATTTCATATGATAATGACTGATAACCTAAATAAAGGATTCAATATTTCTTTCTTAAAATCTGGCGTTCAGAACTATAATTTGAAACGTTTTTCGACTCTTTTGAAGCTATTAACAGCAGACAAGCAAATATAGAATTTTGTATGGTTAAGCAAGTTCGCTTAGGCGTTGGTTTCCACCTTGATACGCTTATGTCAATTGCGATTTATTACAGAAACTTATATTTGCCTCGTCAGATTTCCAAAATGATTATGGCTCTTCTGCGATATTTCTATTATTTTTTCTTCACCAGCATTTTCCTCTACAAATTCGACATTTTTGTTGTCTACAATCACTTCTCATTCCAGTCCCCTATTTTCAGGTATCTACTTATCATTGCATCATCGCATCCAGTTGGTCGTCTTCTATGTTTTCTTCAAGGAGGCTCCCCTTAAAGTATTTGTTTTAGTCACTGGTAGTTAGTTTTGGTATTCTTTGAATGTGACAATACCATTGCAGTTCTTTGCGTTTTAGTTTCTTTGCTATTGCTATTACTATTCGTTGCCTATTTCTGTAATTTTTATTTTGTGGACTCTTGTGAATTGTAGACATCTTCAACTGTAATCCAATTCGATAATTCTTTTTTTGTTTCTCATTTTAAGCTAGCATTATGTTCCAATCTTCGATATTTAAGGTTTGCGCTAGGCCTTATAAAGGTTTTTTGGAGACTATAACCCGGAATCAGCTGATTGTGGAACCTAACCCAGGACGAGATTTAGATGACAGTTTCCAAACGTTGCGCTAAATTTTAGGGAAAATTTCAAATTTAAAACATGATCTACAAATGCTTTTAATTATAACTTTTCTTCTGTAATCTTTATTTAGTTATACAATGAATTCTAGATGCTTATTGTTTATGAGCAGTTATCAACGATTTTTATACCAGTAAGCTATTTTTATGTTGAAATGCCGAATATATAAAAACCGCAAACCTCAGTAATCTATCAATTACGCTGCTTATAACAGTGACAGAATTCATAACAGACAACCAATTAAAAAAAGATAATTAATTTTTATTAACAATAAGCTACTGGAAAGTTGGAAAAAAATTCACAAAATCAAATGAGAGAATTTCTCCATCAATTTTTAATTTTTGCTAAGGATAATTTTCTGCTGTTTTTAATAGGCTATTGAGAGCGGCTTGTTTATCCATTGAAAAGAAAAATAAAATCACATGTTTTGTAATTAACATAACTGTCTCGATAAACCGCAGTCACAACATAAAAATTGGAGTAATTTTGTAGGAACTAGTTGTAATTCAAATGTTGGAATGATTTATAGAGTAAGCTTTTCGCGATTTTCTGATTTTCCCGATGGCAACGTTGTTTTCCGTCGTCAACTATCGGTGGCGGCGACTGGCAGTACAAGAGGTCCTGCGCACGTCCGCAGGATAACGTTATCAAAGTTATGGCGTCAACACCGGGTCCAAAAAAGCCGAAGTAGTAACTAGTAGAGCTTCGTTCCGATAAGAGCCCCTATCAAGAATACCGATTTTCGTAATAATTTACCCGTGGAATATGAACATGAGTGGTCGAAAAGCTTGAAGGATTTGATTTGTGATTGGATAGTGACAGTGGAAAGGGTTAAAACCACATCCTTCAAGAATCAAGTACCGCATGATGTCGCTGCTAAGTGTTACAGGTAATTTTATAACAATACAGTTAACTCGTACTCGAAATACTATTAAATAAAAGTTAAACGCATTTTAGAAATGTATTTTTCCTTCTGATATAACCTTTTGGAGTAGTTTTCTTGTAGGAGTTTTTTTCTTTGATGCTGGATCAATATCATTTAAGATTTTTTGCTTTTGTATCTAAACTAAAATATCATTTGAAGACATTACAAATTCATTTTTAAGATAATCTCTTTTTTTGTGAAAATATCGAGGTTGATGACAGCAAATGTCAATTTTCCGAATGGCCTAGGTTAGCGACCTCCGTCTCGCGAATGTTATTTATAGAACATTACCTGATGTAGGTACCTGGATTTATTGGTTTCATGATTTTTTACCCCTTGCGGAATTAATGCTGGATTCGAATATATAAATCGCCGAATTGCGGTTGATGATTTTTAATTACTTCATGCCTGTTGTTTTATTACGTTTTTTTCTCTATTTCTATTTATAATTTTCAATTGATTAAATAAATAAACGTGGGCAAGCTTGTAAGATTACTTTTTTAGAAGGGTGCAAGTGCAATTTAATAGTTTCTGGCAATTTCATAGTTACTTATATAAATTGATTTATTGGAAATGTGATTCAAACAAGGAATATTTGAAAGAATTTTCGTTAAATAAAGTATTGAAAGATCTTTTATCAATATTATAAAATAAAAAAAGCTATTGCATTCAAACGTTTTAAAGAGGTAATGTACAAAAGGATTAATTATAATATAAAATAATGATAAATAAATGTGAGGGAATATTATTCAAATTTATCAAACCGGTTTTCACACAATTATTCATAATGATTAATTCAATATTTTTCTTTAAAATAGCTAGGTACTGAATTTATTCAAAAAAATTGATACACAAGTAACGAAGGTTTATAGTAAATAATTTATAACTACAGGTTTGAAGAATTGATGTCTTATTTAATCCAGTTAACATTATAGTTGAAATGGAGTTATTGGAGCTTGAACCAATAAATACTGGAGTACTCCAAAGCACTGTTCTCGGACGGACACTTTATCTCTTATTTACATGTAGTGTCCGGAATCGAGAAAACGTGAAAATATAAGAGCAGCTATAGGAGACATTACAATCAACCTGCAGTTATTGAAACTTTTAAAACAACTACAAACAGCTAGAAACGCTTCAAAACCGACTGAGGAATATTGCAGGTGCAGGTAATTGGTATATTCGAAACACCGACCTACATAGAGATCTCCAATTTGAGACTATTCAAAAATTAAAAAAGCCGTCAGAAGATAGACGAAGAAGAAAACATAGAGACGGTTTTAAAAGTTTTTCCTATAATTCTTCGTTGTTTAATGAATATAATGAATTCATTATATAAATTTGTTTGTATAAGTAGGATTTCATCCATTTTTATATTCATTCGGTACTAATTGTTTCGCGAGAGGAATAAGTAATTATGAAACAAGTGTGTTTGTATGTTGTTACTAATTTCAACTGGATACGGTAATGCTGGATGTTGCTAATTCATCTATCATCTTGGAGGAAAGTTGACAAAAATATTTCACTGATTTGCGAGCCCAGTGGCAGTTTTGAAAAAAAAGACGAATTTACATTGACTCTAGTGAAATGTACTAGAAATTTGCTTGACCATACTTTTGACTTGACTACAGTTTTATATCTTGAGCAATAAAAAACATACAAGGTGTCTCAAAAGAAAGTTCACTTTAAAAAAAAACAATTTTAAGAAAAATGAAGAGTTTATTGGAAAAATTATTGTTACATATTGAAAAACTATCAACCGTTGCGCCCACGGCAATCGTTTATTTCAGCACTAAAATTGCCTATGACGGCTCGATAGGGATTCTACGTGATGGCTGTCATTTTGTGACGGATATTTTTTTTTAATTGTGCCAACGTAAACTTTACATTCAACATAACCTCAAAGTAAACAGTTTATAAACGTTAAATCGGGACTGCGCGTAGTCCAACTTATGTAACCTCTCCTGGAGATCAATTGTCCAAAAAATGTTCAGGAACTCGTGGTAGACATCTGTTGGACCTGTGTGAAATCACTTCTTTCTGCTGGAACCATATCTTTTAGTTATAACCATCAAAGTTTTGCGGCTCACACTCGAAGAAATCGTCTAACATCGATACATAACGCTCTGAATTCACTATAACTTTGCGTCCCCTTTCCTCTTCAAAAAAGTAAGGACTTTGCGCTGACATCGCAGCCCATAATCTCACATTAGTCGAATATAGGGGTTTCTGATGTTTGTGTTTTGAGTTTGTTGCAGTCTAGTAGCGGCAATTTTGCTTGTTGTCGTGTCTATTGAGATAGACATGAGCTTCATCTAAAAACAAGATTTTGGTAAACGTTGGAAAGCGCCCAATCATCTGTTTTACGAAGTCAAGCCTGTGTTCATAATCCCGAGATTTCAATGCTTGCACTGAGTTTAGTGAGGGTACAGTCCCAAATCTTAATGTAAAATACAAAATAATGATGATTAACACTGTCTACGTTTTTAACCGTTCTAGACATTGGACGGCCGGATTTTGGCTTATACAGTGTTGATCCGGTGTCTTTTTTCGACCCATTTTCCAAACAATCGAGTGCCTGGCCATTTATTTAAGTAACGGATATTGCAGTACAGTCCGCTCCCGAAAAATGCTTTTTACCGACTAAATACCCAAGAGCCAGCCTACCGATTGACATACCTTCAGCGTTTCTCCGAATAGCTGCGCTCACGCAATAAGCAATACAATGGTGAATTTTCTTTTGAGACATCTTGTATATCATCATCTCTAAGTAGGATAAAAACAGCACAAAGTTAAGGATATTGATTATAGTACTCATTTTATAAGCCGTTGAATACCAAAATTGAATCAAAAATTTCTTTCTTATCTTAGAATACTTAAAATTAGATGAAGTGCTAATATAGAATAATAAAACAAGAGAATTTATTAAGGAAATTAATAAAAAAGAAGAAAAAGAACACATTTCCTTGCATGCTTACTACCAAGTTTCCCGATAAATTTTGCTTGAAGTTGTGGAAGAAGATTTCTAAGCTCTTGTAAGGTTTTTGGTTGCGGATTATGGACGTCAATGGCTTTTGGTAGCTGATCCCAAGCATCATCTATGGGATTCAGATCAGGCGACTTCTAAAACTATTGCAGTTCGATGTAGTCTCGTATTATTATCAATAAAAATGACTCATTGCAGCCATTATAACTATGGCCAGAATTGCACCTCCTCAAAATAGGTGAATTTCATTGCTTGCTGTTGATGCAAGAGCTTTAACGATTTTTATAATGTTCTTATTCGAGGACGGAACTCATCTGTGAATATTGCGTGTCTTCATTCATTACGCCAGATTTGGTTTTCGAACATCCAAGGTAATCATGTATTGTTTATGAGTATGTATCAATGGTATTGTTCCTACAAGTCTCTGGATCTTGAATTCGCACCACATTATTCTCATTGTTGAGATCGATACAGAAACTCCTCTAATATTAAAAAGTTCTCTTCACAGATTTTTGCAGGTATTACGAGGATGTCTACGAGTCAGGTAATGATCATCAATGGCGGTGGTTCCATCGATTCCTCGTTTTTCGGCAACATTTTCAGTCTCCTGAAATTAAATAAGAATTTTCGAAACGACACTTTGAGACACATTTAGGGGATTCGCGACATTCATCAATTAAGCACGCTTGGACTAATCCAATAAATTCTTCTTAATTTTCTTTTTAGCATTATTAAAACTAACGAAAAATTTTGCGCACCTCAATATTTTTATACAAATAAAAATAATCAAACCTGAACTTAGACTACTTATCACAGATACGAAAAATACATTAGTACTCGTAAACAGATCGATTTAGTTTTCAATGAAGAGATTTAGAAATATTCTTAACTTTTGGGAAGGTTCTGTTCATCTCTGTACCGTTCAGTTCTTGTATGGCATTGGAACATATTTCGCTACACACAAAAATATTAATGGAATTGTTCGATAGTGTAAACGTCGCGATAATTTAGGTTTTATGAACTTAATTTTATCCCGGCTGATGAGTGAAAGCAAACGTGAGCCGAAGGCAAATCATCACTAACACATTCCCACTACATTTGGTAAAAAGCGGGTGGAAATCCAGTGGAACAGTTAATTTTCTTCAGTATTATTTTTCATTGTTTGTAGCTGAATTGTTATAAATATTGTATTATAGTGAATATATTTTGTGTAATTTATTGTATTGTTTTTCTTATTTATTCAAACTATATCTAACGGGTGAATTTGTACACACTGTATTTTACTTACATAATTTATTTACATACTAATACTAGACGCTATAACTACCTTATTTCTACTTATATAATTAACTATTCACTACATTTATTACTTCTTCCTTAATTTATTTGAATTCACCGGTTACTTTATACTATTTCGTCGCTTTTAATTATACACTGCTGCGTAGCTCATAAACTAACTAGTATTTATACCCAAAAAAAATTTCTCAATAATTCTAGATGATCAATAAATGAAAAGCCCGGACTAAAAATTAGTTCTAAAAAAATATAAACAATTCGCCATTGCTTATAAAAAACATGTAAACAGCCTTTGTATCCGGAAGACTTTAGACTCTTCTATCATAACATAACAGAACCGTCTTCACGGTCCATGTCGTGGACAAGTTCGTAACAATAAATTGCTTTTCAATTAATAATTATATATCAGTGTTTTTTCAATTATGTTCTATTGACCTTCTTATTGATATTATTGCTTCCTGTTTATCTTATTTTATTCTCTTCTTGTTATTTTTTCAAGCTTTGTGTAGTTCTGATTCAAATATTCAATATTTTATTCAATTATTGGTTGCAATTTATATACTAAGATCAAAGCTATGTAGACGTATTGTTTGACGACTAAATAATTTGGGGTATTCCTAATTGAGATCACAATACTGCCAGTGGTGTATCATGATCGTAAACAATCAACATCAAAGTTTAATTAAAGAAAAAAACTATAAACAATATAATCCAGTGTTCACCCCATCAATATTTATTTTCGAGGATTAATGTCTATTAGTGATCAATAAATGCAGAATAACCTTTAGATAGAATTGTGCAAGGGTCTGAAAGAATATAATACAAGGGAGATCCATGAAAGTATAAGATATAACCTATTCTTTATTTTTAAATGCCTCTCGCTTATTCTTATAATCATTATTATATTTCGAAATTTAATTTTACATTCGTATGGCTTTATAGAGTTAGAAAAAATAAGCAAGAATCAGGAGAAAATTGGACTTATGTTCATAGTTTTGGCGAACAGAATTGTCTCAATCAATCATCATTGAAATTTCAGTTAGGAGGGTTGAAGTTGAATATTTCACTATCATTTTTGCTAGAATTTTTAGTATATTAATGATTTCTATAGATAGTTTTTTGCTATCGGTGTCAATCATAAAAAATTAGTTAATCTTAATAGCTACAATTAAACCAAAATAAAAAAATAAAATTCAATCACCTGACTTCTTTAGTTCAATTTTTATGTGTAGTAGATGGAGAACTGTAGATATGATTTATTTATATAAGGAAATAAGTCTATCTCGAAGGTTTTTCAACCATAAACCAGGCCACGCCTGCCTTCTATCTTCCCTTCCATGATCAGCTGTAACAAGGCATATTTTTAATTTCTAAAAATGTGACCAAAGTAGGAAGCTTTCCTTCTCTTTACAATGGTTAATAGTTCTCGTTTTCTATTCATTGGTCTTAGCACCTCGTCGTTGCTTACCCGATCCGTCTATGGTATTTTAAGGATCCGTCTAAAGAGCCACATTTCAAAAGTTTCCACCTTACGCATGCTGGAGACCTTTAAACTCCTGCTCTCAACACCATAAAGTAGGGTAGTCAAAACATAGCATTGTGTTATTTTCCATTGTGTTCTCAGGTTAAGGTCATTACTTGTGAGAAGCGACTTTAATTTAAAAAACGTGCTCCTGGCTATCTCTATTCTTGTCTTAATTTCCTCATCTGGGTTCCACTCGTCATTCAGCCAGCTTCCCAAATACTTAAAACGGTGTACTCTCTCTATAGGTTGGTTATTAATTGACAGCGGAACATTATTAATACTAGTTTTCGATATTACCATGAATTTCGTTTTACTGTAGTTCATTTTAAGTCCGTGATTTTCACTGATAGTATTTACTTTGTTTAATAGTTGTTGATTATCTCGAATGGTGTGGGCTAGTATTACAGTGTCATCTGCATACCTAATATTGTTTAAGATTTCCCCAATTTCAATGTCAGAGTCAATGGAAAATTGACTCTGAATATATATTAAACAGGAGCGGGGAAAAACGCAACCCTGTCTTACACCTTTCATAATTTTAAGTTATTCCGAGAGACGGTTATCGCACTTTATCTGTTTAATTATAGTGATGTCGCTACTATAGAGTCTCAGTTTATTAATAAGTTAATCACGATATCATGATTCACATTGTCAAAAGCCCTCTTGTTATCTATGAAGCAAGCTATTACGGTTGTCTGTTGATCTAGACATTAGATTTAAAAGGCGGTATTCATTACAACGTTTTGCATTTGACTTGACTGGGTAGGGTGATAAAAGTCGAACCAAGCCATTCTTCTGGAATATTACCTGTCTCGTAAATTTTGTTTAAGATTCTCAGTAGTAATGTGAGATGTTCATCATCAAGAAGTTTCTCTATTATACTGTATCATTAATTACAAATTTTATATCTTTATTAATTTAAAATAAATACTATCACCTACTTGAAACGTGCCAAATTTTACTAGATGTGACTCATAATGGAAATATCGAGTATGGAATTGCGTGTACCGCCCTGTATATGGAATATATGTTTGAAATTTGCACCCCTTGATTCATACACTATATATTTTTGATAATCTATCTGTAAAATTCAACATAAATTTTATTACACAGTGATCAAACATTACAAATTGTTCAAGATTAATATTATCCAATTCAAAATCTTTGATTTGAAATTCGAAAGTATCCTAATATTCAGACAAATCAAAATCTTTTAGTACTACTAAACATAAAAGGATTGTTGCGACATATTGTGTAATAAACTAATTTTATTGGAACGTAAAATTGTCCCATGTAATGTATATTTTTGGAATTTTTAAGAATCCTACGATGTGTAGGTAGTAAGGTTAAGGTCATTCAAATCTGTTATCAGATCATTTCAGATAATAATTCACCTATTGGGAATAAATTATTTTGTTTTTTAATGATTATATAATTTAAATAGTTGTTTTAATATTGAGTCGTTGGAAATAACCTTCATTATTGTATACATTTGTTGTTCGTTTCATTAGTGTCAATCATATTTTGCAATAAAAATTATACTTTGTTCAAAATTTATAGAACATAATAACTTATTAAGAGGAGCATTATTTTGATTATTCGAAAAGCATTGCAAAGCTTAATAGAACGCTTTGTATGAATCAGAAAGTTTTGTAGACCAATTACAGCTTTGAGTAGACCTGTTGCTGATGTTGTTTTACAATATTTTCTATTTTTAATAAAAAATATGAATATCAGCTGTAGTGATCAAAATTTACTTATTGTCGAATCTCCCATGGGCACTTGAGAGTTCACCTCGATCACTTTGGGAATCACTTATGTAGGTTATGTTTGCAATTTTTTTCTGGATGTTGTTATATAAACCATGAAAGATCCTTGGACGGTCCACACGAACACGGGATTTCAAAACAATCAAATGAGGTCAAATCTGTATAGCAGTTTACTGTAAATCGCTCTTTATTGAGATGAGGCGTTCAGGGAAGTGTTCCAAAATAACCATCGATGCTCCAGCGATACGTATCGTTGCACTGTCTTCATTGGAACAAACGTCCAGCTCATCTAGCTCTTTAAAAAAAATCTTGTAACATACCGGTCCAAATTCACATTTTTCTCAAACTAGGAACCAATAATTGCAGTTGAGAAAATTACATACAACACTTTGACTAAAATTGTTTTTCATGCAATTTTGGAGGATTCGTATCAAACCAGTAGCTCATGTTTTGTTCATTCACAGACCTACACAAATAGAAATAGGCTTCATTACTACAAAAAACAAAGCATCCTCAGGAACGAAATCCAGAATAACTTCATAGGTGCTCTTCTGAGAATTTTAGTCACGTTCAGACAGTTTCTACACAATTGCCATCTTGTATGGATGAAAGTGTAGTTCTTCATAGCATTCCCCGATATGAAGATCGCGTCTACCCTTGGAGTATACTCATTTTTGTAAGGGCGACGCCCGTGGTGATCACAAAATTGAACCTCTCATTATCTCAAAGTTTTCCAGTGATATAATGGACCGACTCCAGTTTTTAGTTTCGATGCACTTACAGTTTTTCTAAGCCTAAGAAGACCTTAACGGCAAACGCAAATGCTTCCCACTGCACCAACACATGTAAAGACTGAGTTGTGCCTGGATAAAATTTTATAGCCCGATTTTTCGATTCCAATCAGCAGTGGTTACTTCGAATCTGAACGATTTTGATTGTGGTTAGCAAGACAAGACTTCAGAAAATCTATCAAGAAGTAATTAGTAATTGATCATTACATGCAATAGGATTGATGCAAACATTAACGATGCAAGTATCGTTAATGTTTGCATGAATCTACTACTACATAAAAAATAGATCAGAAAATGACCTTATTAATATCACTTTTCATATTAATATCACTAGAGCTACATTTTATTCCCTTATTCAAAAGTAGCCATATAAACACGTATGACGTTGAAAGGGAACATTATTTACTGCAATTACTCCAGAAATGGTTAATAAAATATGTGTTATTGTACTTAGCGATAGTCGAATGGAAAAATAGTAGATATTCCAACCAATCAAAACGAATGGGTATGCAACGTCCTAAATACACGTCACCCTTGTATTTTTGCGTAGAGTTTGTTTGGCATATCGATGGGACCACAAATTGTGGCCATCTGTCGTCGGAAAGTTATATGAATCTTGGTTGAATTTCCAATATGTTTGGAGACTATAACGGCAGTTAAGTTTTTTAATATAATACTTTGAATAATTTGTGCTATTCTGATAATAGTGAAGGATTTTTTTATCGTTTCCACTGAAATTTATGGTTTCCATAATGTTATTAATTGTTCCATCAAATTTTTTGTAAAATTTTTTAGGATAAGTATCTTAATTTTCTGTTAATCTCAGCTCCTGTAGGTTGTCACAGTAATTGATTTTGACCCTATATACCTTCTTTTCCAATGTTTTTTCCATTGTTCTGTGGCTGATACCACAGAAGAGCTCAGGTCCAATGAAGGGCTTGTCTATCCCTACTTTAGCGAGATAATGATCTATTTCATTTTCCTTTACCTCCGGGGTGTTCCTAAATCCATTATAGGGTAACTTTACTTTTCTTGCCAAACGAGTTTGGATTTTATGATATTGGAGCTTAAAGCTCTAATTGACTACTTGGCTATCGGACAGGATGATGATCTCCTGTTTGCGATAGTTGCTCTCTACATTGAAGTGGACACATTTTTCAATTGCATAAATTTCTTCTTAAAAAGGTTAGGTGTGTTGCTCAGGCTTCTAGAGTGTTTAATTCTACGCCCGTACACTCCTATTCCATCCATTAATCCTGCTTGCTGCTTTAGATCCATCCATATACCATTTAATAGCATTTCTATTCACTACTTTTATGGTGTTTTGATTACACTTACTTCTACAGCTTAGTATTGAGGTAAACTTTCTCGATACATCTTTCTGAGGCATGTCCTGGATTTGGCCATTATTTAGGGAGGATTTTTCTTTGGTTACTCCGTCTCTGAACACTCTAAGTGATGTTTTTCCTGCCACGCATATAAAATATATTAAATTGAAGTAAGTTTAATATTGGGATGATAGTGCGAAAATTACTACTACTGCAGAATTTCGTAGCCCTAATACTTTTTTCTTTGCCAAATGGAGTCGAATATGACAACTATCTCTCGTACATTCAATTGGGGATCTGCCAATATCCTTCGCTGTAGTTGTTTCCGAGGTACCTGGACGTGATTCATCAAAATCTGACCAATAACCGAATTGGAACTTGGTGAATGAATTTGCGGCAGTCGCTATCTAAGGGAAGAGTCACCATATACAATATCCAAATACTCTTTGGTTTACCTTCATAAAATAAAAATCGGATCACTGATTGTGATTGCAGACTCCTATGTGCTGAAATTTCGCCGTCTACGTGAATGTACCATAATTTCATGATACTGGGGCAATCGGATAGCGAGGCTAAGTGCTTATCAGGATATTGTTCTCACCAGTATACAATAATTGTCATAATTATTTATCAATCAATTTTCTATCATAGAACTATTTCACTGTTAACAATAAGAAGAGATTATTATTTAGACCGAACCAATAATTATATTTTAGGTAAATATACTTCTAAATTTCAGAAGAATGTGCAAAGAACTGCTTAAAACACAAGATTACGAGAGGTTGATAAACAAGAACAAGTTTTAAAGACTTCGAGAACAAAACAACTAGTAAGGGTCCAAATTTAAATAGATTTGGATTGTTTAGCTCAATAGTAGTTTACGTAGTGAAAAACCTGTTAGTAGTACATTTTTAAATCAAGTAGTGGTTTAATAATTGTTGATACATCACATTAGTGAGTAAATAGTTTTAATACGGAGGTTGCTACTTAAGTTTTGAGATATCGCAACGCTGATGTGAATATGCAAAATCTGACACTCCCATCAAGTTTGACATATTTAATGGTGAACGTCCTCAGAATGTGTTGTTATACGAGTGCTATTTGAGTTGTTTACAGTTATCTGAGACATTCATCTTGGTCAAAATATGGAATTAAATCGTAAAAACTTTTTGGTGCGCTGATTTTCTATTACTTTTGAAGTGGATTAAAGCAACAGCAGTGTTCAGATTAACTCGCTTCAACTATTGGTGTTTCGCTGGTTTTCCGAATTCAATCGCGGTCGCATCTCGCTACAGGATGAATTCGTAAAGGTCTTTTAAGATTGGTTATTGCAAGATCGTCGTGTTTCATACCGTGAGATTGAGGCATACTTGGGCATTAGTACCACTGGCATGAAATCAATATTGCATATTCATTTGGCTGTCAAAAAGATTTGTTCGCGTTGGATAACGAATAATTTGACAATCGCTCAAAAAAAGCTCGTGTCGGTGAAAAGAAATGTTGAAATAATTCATGCGCGGAACTTTACAAGATGTCTATAAATCTTAACAGGCGCGAATCTTTCAAGACGATCTAAATCCAACAAAAGATGTTCGCGCAGTACTTCGAAGCAAATTGCCGCCTGTTTTTTCAGAATAACTGGACATGTCGCCACTGTTCCATTAGAGCAACGTAGAACGGTCAATTCTTAACAACAGAATTTATTTGTCAGAAGTGTTCGAAAAAATCGGGAAAATCAATCGAAGAAGACCAATTATTTTCCACCCCGACAGTGCGAGCACACATATCAGTTCAGACAAAAACGTTTTTGAACAGTCAAAACATCGCATTAATGGGTCAATCGGCGTACATCATCGGTACCCAATGATTTCTTTTTACTTCCGCAGATCAAAGCACCTGAGAAGCGTTTGATGAGTTCAAATCATATGTTTCGGAGGTACCTCAATCGTAAGAGAAAAAATGCTTCGACAATGAAGCCATGTCCAATTATGAATAATTGGTTTTAGTTTTCTATCTGAAAACTCAAGTAGCAGCCTTTGTAACTTAGCGTCACAATATTTGTATGCAAAAATTATTTTCGACATCAAAAGACTGTTGGAATGAATTTTAGTTTTATAAAGTAGGTTAGGTATGAAAAATATTGCGTCTAATTGATTATTATAAACATAAATACATCACCATTAGCTTTTCATGAAAAAATATGAATGTGAATATACTCTTTCGCCTGTGAAAATAAAACTACTTTGAAGATTGAATTTCGCTATTCTAAATTTGGTTTGATATCGAGACATACTTGACACCACCATAATTGAAGTAAAAATTAGAAATAAAGAAGAAATTAGGAACCGACTCATCTATGAATTGATGGAAATAGATCATTAACTAAATGCAGTTAAATATTCGCGAAATAAATATCACAGGGAATGTAAAGCTTCTAAAAAGAAAATAGCAGTAAAACCTTCTGATTGAATTTTTCTTTGGTTTATGAATTCTCTCAATTTGAACGGGATCCTACAAAATGAGAGCTATTTATATATAGATTCTTACAGGTTTACTTTGGAACTGTATCGGGGCTCGAAAGAAACAGTCTTTCATCTATTATTTGAGACATACTTTGATATTGAATATCCTACTCAAATTTAAATAGGTAATGAAGCTCTGGCATAAATGTAGTTAATTCTAATTTTGACTATTGAAAACTAGTTTTAATAGAAGGGGCTTGTGAATTAGTTGTCCAGAATTAAAAATAGAATTAAATGAGAATCAAAACTTCAGAAATATTATGAGTAAATACCCTATTTTTTTTGTGAAAAATTGAGATAGGTGTATTGAAAAAGATAAGTTTGTCTTCGATGATTAAATGATCAATTTTGTGAATGGTACGATCTTGAAATCGATTTCCTCCTCTCCTATCTTCTCTAGTTATGGCAAATTCAGATTTAATCAGAATATTGTTCTAATCAAACATACGCAATGCTGCAGGCTACTAATTATGAAGTAATTAGAGCTCATACTAGCATGATACTATATTAAAATGTTTACCTCTGCTTTTCAATTTTAGTTCGTTAAAGCAGAAAACTGTTTATTTTTTCCAATAACTCGATGCAGTCTTATATATTTCATCTCATTATTTTCTAATAAAGGTTGCCAGACTGAAACTCTGTTACTCAAGAGTAGTAAATCCATATATGGATGGTCAAAATTTATGAACAAAATCCCGAAATTGCCTGATATTTATTCGCATTCTAGTAACGTCTCTCAAGGGAAATATAAAGTTTAAAAAAGGTATCATTGCTCAAATTAGATTCATGAACTTTTCATATTTATCTATCTATTTATTGATACATTTTATAAAAATTGGAAGATGAAGCTGTTACAATACCATATTTTTTAAAATGTCTCAAGGGAAATTTTAAAAATATATGTAGAGAACGTGTTTTGTTTGGATTAAATGTAGAAAATTCGTTAAATTTGAGATCCTCAACGTCAAATCGCTTTAAAAAATATTCTTGCTTCATCTATTTTTTGAGAAAATATATGAAAAATATTCACGAATTACTAAATTTAGTTTTGGTTCCAACTATTTTTATTGATTATTCTCTTCCATTCCCAGTTTTCTTCAACTCTTTCCTTATTAAGCTTTGAATGATAAATTAACACTGGGAACTTAATTCACTATAAGTGCCTGATTCAACTCCATTTGAAAAAGTTTCTGTATGCCTTTTAGATTCCTCAAGAGGATCCTCAGCAACTCAGTTCTTGTGATTCGATTGTCCTCTGTAGTAGAAAAATTTGAACCTGCGGAACTGTTGCTGTAGATTTCTATAAATTACGTTTTACTTTGGGCTAAATCAACACAAAAATGAATTGATTGAATAAAAATTATTTTAAATAATTTTCTACAGTGTTATGACTTAAAATGAATCGTACCTCTGGTTTAAAAATTGATAAAAAAACTTTTGTTCGAGCATTGATATTGTTATTTATTTGCACTTACACTCATATAAAGCCATTTATGGAATCATCAGATGATGAAGGGATTTTTCAATAAAATGGTTTCCTAAATCATACTCTTCCGTGCTCAAAGTAACTGGCGCTTTGAATTGATAATATTTGATATTGTACCCCAATAAAATTAGAGTATGAAAATAAGCAATCACAAGACTAATACCGAAAAAGCCGGGCACAAAAATAGAGCAGGTCATGACATTAACACAAGATGGAAAATTGAAATAAAACATAAACGAGGAAGATTATTCGATGCTATTGAGACATCAAAACAAATCGAAAGAGAAATATATAAAGAAGTAATAATTTGGATAAGACATACCTCAGTGATAATTAGAAAAATTAATTTTTCCCTAATCCTTACATCTCAAATATATAGCAGTAGTCAATTAAATTATTTGTAGTTTTATTACAATTTACAAAATAGAGCAAAGTTCTAGTTTGATTTTATTCTTATTTTGATATTCATGATGAAGGTGATCTATTGATCAATATAAATACGCAAATTGTCGGTGTCAATATCATATTTTCATAAAGACTTGAAGAAAAGTCGAAACGTCTATCTATTTTTCAAAAATTATTAAAGAAACTGATTGAAACGAAAGAGACCCAAAATCGAGAAGATTTAGAATATATATATATATATATATATATATATATATATATATATATATATATATAAGGAAGTAGATATTTTCCGAGCTTTCGAAATATTCAATTTTTCAATTAATCAATATTTCTATAAATGTCACTTGAATATTGAATTTTGAGTCCTATAAAATAAAAATTTTCATAAGATTTCATACAACTTAAAGCTATCACCGATCCCAATTAAAAATTTCCCAGAAGATGAAAACATAAGTATTCGAAAGCTCAGAAATATATTAAAGTTAGTCTACTTTGGTGTTTTATTGCCACGTTTCCAATAAGAAGGCGACTGGGAAGTAATAACTATTTTGTTGTAGCCATAGAGAATAAGAAGGTAGTAATTTATATGAAAGCTGTTTGACTTTTCCTTCCAATAATTATTTAAACAATTATCGTCATATTCCAAACAATTCACACACAATTTTGATAAACAAATTGAAACCTTCCTCCTAAATCACACTATCTTTTGGTAAAAACTTTAGGAAAATCAACTCAATTCTTTTTGAATATTTTGCGATAAGAGAGACAAATACTGTTAGGCATTTTATTATTCTAATTTATTTACACTCTTTTTATTCGTGGGGTGAATTATAAACACTGACTCTCACGTTCTTAATGTATTTACACACTATGCACCATTTATAATAATTCACACAGCGCCTACATAACTCCTTACATATCCTTAATAGCATCATACAAACTTCTAGAACAAAAGAAACAAATAAATAAATAGAGCTTCCTAGAAATTATTCAAAAGAAATACTGTCAATAAACCACCTGCTAATAACAAATTCTAAAAGGAAACATCAAAGGTGCGTCGAATTTTTCTTTTTCTTCTTCATGCTGTGTATAGGCATCATTACCTGTTTTTCTTCACATCATTGCCTCTGCTCAGTCACCTGGGAGGTTGTCACTCCATCTTTTCCTAGGTCTTCCTATCTATCCCGCATGTTCGTCTTATGTTTTCACTTTTTCTCTATCCATTAGTGTTCTTCCCGCTATTCTTCGAACTATTTTCATTTCTGTAGTCTCCAATATCCATTTAGTTTCAGAGGTCTCGGGTAGGGTCTCTGCTGCATAGGATAATATAGGTCTGATTGCGGTCTTGTATATGCGGGCTTTTGCTTCAGTTCGAATGTATTTATTTCGCCAGATTGTGTCATTTAGGTATGCTGCTGCTTTTGAGGCTCTTGTAGCTTTGTTTCTTACTTCCCCATGTCCAGATATTTCGATTCCCAGATATTTAAATTTCATTTCCCGGTGTATTATTTTGTTATCCACCACAAGCTTACATCTGATCGAATCGAATATCGAATTCGAATTTTGAAATTCCATTGTAGGTAGGCAGGGGTGTAAAACGAAATTTCACGTGAAATTTGGAAAAACCGCAGCTGAAGCGATAATTGAAATAAATGTATGGATTTAAATGTTTATCGCGTTTATTTATTTTGAAATGGTTTCAGGGGTATTTTAAGTACTTTGAGCCAGGGTTGTTGTGATTGTACATATGTCACCAGTAAATCGGCATGTAATAGCCTCCAAGGTTAGTAAAACTCAATTGCGGGATTTCGTGAAATGTATTAAAATCAGGAGGCTGTGAGACAGAAAATGGGGTCATAATATCAAAAGATATTACGTCTCAATCGAAAAATGTGAGGAATATAGTTTATAGTAAGCGGCACATCTGAAAAATCTGTAATTTAGACAAACGAGAACTGTTCTGTTCAATGAAACTGAGAGAGGAGCTACAGCTTTGAGTAACTATCGTAAACATAAGTTACTGATACATGCTACAACAAGCTGAACCACATATTATTGATCTGATGAGTCTGCAGTACTACAGATTTTTAGTTTTAGTTGCATTTATTCTTATTATCTTATTATTCTTTACAAAAAATTGCACGATTATTAGCGTTTTGCCCATCCGTCCGTCTTTAGCAACGGAAGCACTGGAAGCATGTAGCGAGCTCTAGTTTTTTTGCAATTAGTAGTACAAACTTTCATTCAAACTTGATATGGATCAAGACAAAAATTTGTTAAATCACGATAATGTTATACTTTGTAGAGATTTTCATCATAATTTTTTTTTAAAGCTACATATAATATCGATTTAGTATCTTCAAGAGAAGGTACAACAAACGCAGATACAACAAGCGATGATAGATTCTTTGCAAAATTGTGCTCACAAAATTTAAACTTTTATTTATAAATCATATTTTTAATTTCATAAATCAATTATTATGAGGATTGCCAAGAAATAATGACGACAAAATTATTAAATAAATGTTATTGATATCTCACTTGTTTTATTTTTTAAAGAAACTTCCGCTTTTAAATTGAGATTTTTGTTAATATTTACTGATTGCCAAGGGTAAAAAATGCGCTCGTGCCTAGAGTGCGACGACTTTTTACTTGTTTGTGTATAAGATCGATACAAAATCAATATTGCACACTATACATTTTCCATTGAAGATGATGACCGATCGGCAAGGCCAGTTTCTGTGTCAGTCCCCGAAAATATCGTTCATGACATGATTTTATCAAACCGTCGAATTGGACTAAAACAGTAGAAGCATCGTCGAATTGTTACTATGGATGAGACTAGGATACATTTCTACGATCCAGAAACAAACAACAATCGATGGAATGATGACACTTTGGTTCTCCAAGACTTATGAAGTTTCGTGTCTAAAAATCTGCTGGAAATGTTCTTGCTTCAGTTTTTTGGGATTGCCATGGAGTAATCAAGATTGATTTTTTGAATAAGGATATAACAATGACTGGAGATTACTATTCGACATTACTGACCACTCTATGGGAAAACATTAAAGAGAAAAGACATGGAAAGCCATCCAAAGGTGTTTTGTTTTTTCAGTACAACGCCCCTGCACACAAATCTCATGTTGCCATGCAAAATTCGTGATTTAGGGTTTGAATTACTAGAACACCACCCTTATTCACCAGATCTGGCTCTTTCCGATTATCATTTCTTTCCTGAACTGGAAAAAAGTTTAAAAGGTCGTAAATTTTCTTCAAACGAGGAGGTAATAGAAGCTGTGGAGGTCTGGTTTGCAGAGCAAGAAGAAACATTATTTTTGAAAGGTCTAGAGACGTTGCAGGTTCGCTGTAATAAATGCATCCAAAAGAGGAGAATATGTTTAGTAATAAAATATTCTGACATTCAAATTTTGTTTGGTTCTAAAGTAGGCTAAGAATTTTTCAATAAATCCTCGTAATTTAGTTGTTAAATTGTGAAATTCATCATACAATCTAATATGTATGTTTATCCCGTATGAGAAGTTTCAAATATCATCATTTATATATCCGATATCTTCTGTTAGTGAAATAGTATCGATATTATGGAAATAGACAGACTTGTAGCAATTCATCATCGGTCTCGTCACGCTCCCTTTCAAAAACATATTGATCGATTATGTAATTTCTCCTTCAAAGTAGGTATACTTTGTCACATAACATTCATCTTAAGTAAGTTGCCGTTGCGTTGTATTTTTGAGAGGTTTCTCTTAACACGATTAAAGAAGAATTACTAAGAAACGAGGTTGACATTTTACATAATATTGATCTCAGTGTGAAACTATGTTTTGCGAAAATTTTATTTGCCAAGTCAATTTTTGGTTTATAATTCTTATAGAGTCGAAGCGTAGGACTGGTATTCAATCAATGAAGACAGAAAAAATTGAATCAAAATTGAATTTCGTTGATAAAATGTTCAACCGAGATATTTTTCTGAAGTTTTGTTACAAGACAACAGCTGAAACAGGAAGATCCCGTATCTACAATTTTTATCTGAACATTGTACTAAATGATATACTTTTGTAAAAATCAATTAATTGCATATGGCGTGGAATGATCCTACTAGATCGAAAAGGAAGCTCAAAAATTAGGAAATACCCAAAGTATAGGGTGTATAAAGAAATCAGAATAAATGAATATGAAACAAAATATATTCTCCAGATACTAACACTCAAAAAAGACAACAGTTTTGACTACCAAGGAGTCACAGTTAAGAATGATAATTACGAAATAGATTAAAGGATTTTTAGAGGAAGCAAAGCAGTAGAAACTTTTAGAAATTTATAGAAATCGGAAACATATAAATAGAAAGTTAGACCAATAGTACTTTACGGTTACGAATTTCACATAGAAGACTAAGAATATAGGAGGAATATTGGAAGGAAAACAAACTAAGATGTATCATGGTTAGTTAGAGGTAGTCACAAGGAGTGCAAGAATATTGAGATATAATTGATGACCCCCACCATATTTCAGGTCTAATAGATTTTTTCCATGATGGGCAAAGATGGAGGCTATTAGTGGAACGTAATGAATAAGAAGAATATAGATATTGAATTTTCATTTGAGTATGTGACTTTCTTGCTTATCTATCTAAATATTAGGCTTTGTCAGTATTGTAGATCATTACATTATGCATGTGATACGTAAACTCAAGCTTAGTTTTTTCATAATGGTATATCAAAAACAACATATACTATAATTATTTTAATATATATCAAACTGTGAGTTTTTTTTTAAATTTTTGTTAAATAATCTTGTGACTTTGTTCCTGTATTCCGTACACAAACAGTTTTATTTATCTAAAATACGGACAAAAACTATGTTGATTAATGTGGGAATGTCTTTGTTCCTTAAACTTGATGTCATATAGTCAACCTTTTCTCATGGGTTAGTAACACTAAATGCTTCAAGTTATCAGTTATACTTTATTTTATTTCACTGTCAACTCTAATTTCAAACAATGGGTTTACAACTGTAATTCGAGAGTCAACAATGATTTTGACTACTTTGGTTTGTCTCGATTATGTTATGAAAATGAAAAATGAAAAGATAAAACAACTTGTGGTATATCTTAGGAAAAGCCATCAGAATCTTTTCATTTAATCATTGATTACAGTTCACAAGGATTATTTGGTGTATGTGTTCTTATCAATTTCTGATCAAAATGATTTTTGAAGTCCGAAAACACTTCCTATTGGTAAGATGTTAATATATATAAATCCATTATAAAATTTTCAGACTAGATATTATGATATCATACACATAACATTTTGGTATTTGGTATGTATAAATCCCAATTAAATAATACCCAATAAAATTCTCTTTGAGATGGAAATTTCGCTGGAATATTTTGAAGAAATTGTGTACATACGCTTTCCGACAGCTTGGCCAATAGAAATGCATTTATGTTTTCATTGGTAAATAGTGGAAATGATGAGTCCTCGTGGACTGACGGTTTGTTAGATGTTTACCGAATTTTATACGGGGAGTAAACATTATTTTTCATTTCTTAATTTGGTATGAGTGCGGTGGGTATTTATGAAATAATTATTATTCCTCGCATAACTGTCTTCTACAATTGTATTGGAAGAATTATAAATTACTCGCCTCCCTCTGATTTCTGTCCAGATATAGAACGACATACCAACGTTGGGTAGAAGAACACAACGTTGTTATGTTTAAGAAATAAAAATTCGAGTCGTTTAACGTCGGTTACCCACTTTTAATACAAAATATTGGTCTTAGCATAACTCGACCCGAATTTCCAAAAAATTGTTACGGAGAATAAGTTTAATTTAGATCTATTGTTTTTAATAGTACGCTCTCATCACACAACATCTCAAACTCCAATCTTTTCATCCTTTAATTTTATTTAAGATGTGAATCAACAAAATAAAATACTACTACTTTAAATACTGTGGGGGTGTCTCATACATAAAAATTACTGCTACGAAAAATATTCGCTTTTAAAGACTATGGTCAGTACTTCACCACAAGTGGTTCGTTTAACATAACAGCTGCTAACTAATTAACTAAATCATACTTAAACAACAAAAATTAATTAAATCGTATATTCTTGTTTAAGAAACTTGTAACTATTTCACAAAATCAGAGAATATATCCAAATTGTAGCTAGGATAAACGTACTGTGGGTTTGTAATTTTTTCTCTATTTAATTTTTGTAGTTGAAATATTTCATTTTGTATACATTCTAAGCATCCTTATATCAAGCGTCGATCTCACAATTTAACTATTCATTCGCGTATCGTTCTTCTAGTTTCATACAAGCTTTTATTGTTGGAAAGTTGTACCTTTGCTGGAACAAAGAAAGGACTTGTGAATAATACAGTCGCTTTTCTCGTACGCGTACGCCACTCTGTGCAATAGATTTAAAAAAAAGTCGATGTTTTGAGTTTTCAAAATGTTGTTTTTGATATTGATTCATTCAATGACTTAGTAATCAGAATTATTATTATAATTATTAGTGACAATTCGTCTCCGTGAATATGTATGAAACCGTTTTTATTTCACTCCTGTGTAAATGTTCCATTAATCGCAATTAAACGTAACTAATTCTCGTTCAAAATTGTTCATTTATTCCAATCACAGTAAGAATTTGAAATACAATTAGAACTCTAGAGCAGCAGCAAGATGTTTAAATAAACTAACTTCACTGAGTTCGTGACTGTTTCTTTTCATTTCGAAGTAAACCCCATTCTCCTTTTCAAGCCGTGTCTAATAAAAACTGAAACAACAGTAAATTGCCGACAGTACAATATCTCATACTTCAGAACTCAGTAGGGAATTGTACAGGGACCAATATTCATCGTTCATTATGAGCTATCTAGGGATATGATGGATCTTTATTAGATAATCAGAAGTAACCAGAAAATACATTTTATTCATATCCCTCAGGATATCGATCATAAAAACATTTTATAAAGTTGTCCTCTTTAATTATTAGACGGACTTTCTATTTTTCCGTATTAGGGAATCGATCTTATGAATGAAGGTAAATTAACTGTGAGATACAAAAATAAAATTGAATTCTTTAGATCGCAAAACTAGGTATGAGTATGAAAGACAGATGTGCAAAGTTAGTTAAAAAATATTAGAGGAAAACACAAGTAGTGCTCTTGAGAAATAACCAGTGACGGCTTGTCGAAAGTGATGCTGTTCGGACTCCTTATATCTATACTTCGTGGTAATTTGTTTGATTAACTACTGACCCTGCTCGATAAAACGCGTATAAAAGATAATGTGTAATATCCTTCGACATATTTACATATTTTTTCCGTTTTATAAATACGCACTCCGCTGAATACAAAGTCTGCACAAATGTCAAAACAGAAATAGAAAAAATGTTTTTTGTGGCGATGAATTTGTCGTTTTCTTGACTGCGTTGGCGTGAGATGTGAGAAGCATAGACATATATCATAACACAAAGAGTGACGGTTGAATTTATTAGAACAACGTGGGCATAGATAACTTTATTATCGTGAACTGTGTGGGTGAAATCAATATTTTAAATAAAATTTTACCAACTGTACTTCAACAACACAAGTAGTTATTAAAAATTCTTTTTCTATTTGGTCAGATTTATTTAATTAATAAATTTCTTTAAATAAATAGAAATATGGCGTTCTTTAGACCATGGGTAAATGAAGACAATGAAATTGCATAGTGAAAATAAAATCAGGTATGAATTTAATAATAAAGATGTAGATATACAAGCACAGCAAGTTATTTTATATAATATATTAGAATATTTAAAAAAGGAAAATATCCAGCAATCTGATAATGCAATCATAATAAGAATTGCTGAATTAACTAAAGTAAATAAATTTGCCATTTTTCGAGTAGTCACGAAAGGAGTTGCTGCCGATTATTCACAGAACCGAAAAACATGTAAAGAAAAACTGAAATCAGTTGACAAAGCTACTACATTTTATATGTAGGACAATTTATAGTTTATATAAGGAGAACAGAGCTGCGACATTATAATTAATACATCAAAAGGTAGCAAATTATCCAGAATAAAATTATACCAGCTTAGAAACATTGTGTCAAGTTTTGTCAGTATGTGATTTTAAACACAAAAAACTGTATAAACAGATGGCAATAACCAAATCGTCAAGGATAGTTCGATGGCGACAAGATTATTTGTGTCAGATAAAAAAAAATATAAACCTGTAGGGGTCAAAGAAAATATTCGGAAAATCCAAAAAGATCTGTACGGGGGACAAAAGAAAATGTGAGAACTACTCAGAAATAGAAAAAAGCCAATAAATGAGTAAATACAGAACACAAAAATCACTATGGAAAAATTGGAGAGGTATTTTAGAGAACTCTACGATTCAACAACAACAAGTACATCAACACAGAACTTACATCAAGATGAGGAACAAATTGAGATATATACCATAGCTTTGGAGAAAATATAAAAAATGGTTACTAAACTGAAAAACAGAAAAGCTCAAGGTATTGACCAAATATCAAACAAAATGATCAAGTATGGAGGTACCACGATACACGAAGAACTAAGAACTATTTTCTATAAAATACTTGACATCAAGAGTACATCATCATAATGGAAACAAAGTATTTATATTCCAATTTTCAAAAAAGGTCAAACGAAATATCCACAAAATGATTGAGGTGTTAGCTTGATGAATGCAGTATAAAAACTTTTCACTAAATTTTTAGCGGAAGAAGTGATGGCGTCTGGTATATCTGAGAAACAGAAGGAATTCAGAAATAATAACGTAAAAGGCTATAGAATTCAAAAAGAAAGCCTGTATGTGCTTCATAGATCTTACCCAAACATTTGATAGGGTACGATTGAAGGATGTAACAACTCCATTGAAAAGAAGATTCACCCCAACATAATAAAGTAATCAAAGACCTTAACACCGATAATTACATATATATATATATATATATATATATATATATATATATATATATATATATATATATTGAAATGATCAGAAATCTAAAAGCAAGTAGGTACATAATGAAAATTTATAATTTATTGAGATTAGTTTTACTAAAGATAATTAAACTAAAGGCAAAAAATCGATAAAAAAATAAAAGAAATTGAATTGATATTTGCAAGTTAATTAATTATAGTTATTTTATATATAAGGAATTATTTATTAAAAATGATATATTTTAAAGGATTGCATATGTACAAATCATAATTTGTATCATAGAATAATGTTATTAATTATAAATTAATATAAAACTTGGAAGATTGATTTTTTTAAAAAAATATATGAAACTGTTGCCAAAAGGACCCATAATAGTGAAAATTCATAAACTATTAATGAAATAAAAGTTTATTTAAAAACATAAATATAAGATCTGACAAGTGTTTGTTTGACAAGTGTTTGTCATTGTGACATTGTGAGGAGACAAGAGCAAAAGTCTAGTGAGTCGTATGATATGGTTGCTAAGGAGATAAAAAAAAAGAGGATCATTATTTATTTAGAAAAAAAAGTAGTATCAGCAGAAAAGAGAATGGGGAGTGCAAAGTTATAAGAAATAGAAGTTAAATTTGAATCAAAATACAAAATAATTGCGAATTATTAAAGATGAATGGAAGATAAATATCTGTACTGAAGAAAATCTAACGAGTTGAAGATTTGTTACTAATCCAATGAGTGGAAGATTTGTTACTGACAATTCACAGAAGTAAATACAAGTTTTAGATCTGATATTGCAAGATATTATCTTCTCAGGTCAGTTCCTTCACGTATTATTGGCCAATAATAATAATAATAATAATAATAATAATAGTAATAATATAAAATAATTTATAAAAAAAAGGAATATTACCTATACTTACGTTGACAATGGATAAAATTCCTTATTTGTGAGGTTAAGATTCCTTTTCCGTAGAAATAATATGAATTGTGTAGTATAATTAAATTTTTGTTCAATGTATCATATGTAATCCTTCCACAGAAATAGAACTTCTTGATTATATCATATAAAATTGACATAATTTTTTTTATATTTTCCTTATATTGTACATCTAAATAATAGAATATTCATCTGAGTCGATTTATAACAGAGAACTGTGTAGAATTATCAAATTAGAGGAACGGCTAACTTCAGGTTAGACTCATAGGCGTACTCAACTACATTTTATTAAACTTTATTTGAATTAAAAATAATACAATTAACTTTTAACATAAAACTTTTATTGTTTTGTTAAAAGGAAAAACATCCATAAGTTATTTATTTATGCCAGAACTCAAAGAGAGAATGAGTTTCATGCCCGGCAAATAACGTGCTAGCGACAACAATAGAAAAATAAATACAATACTGGAGGTAGAAATAAATAATTTCAATATATATATATATATATATATATATATATATATATATATATATATATATATATATATATCAGAATTTACAATAAACTGAGCGGTAGAATACGTGTGACAGTGGGTATCAGACAAGGATGAGATTATAAACGACGTAAAGCAAGCTGGAAGAGGATACCGGATGGGATAGAAACAAATAAAAATAGTTTGTTATAGTGATGATGCAATGATCAACGCAGAAGTCGAAAATAACTTACAAAGTTCACTGTATAGGTTTGAACGAACAGCGAATGCTTCTAACATTCAAATATTCCTAAAGAAAACCAAAAATTTTACAGCATCTAGAGAACTGAGAACTCGCAATATACGATCAGAATAGGAGCAAACATGACGAGTAATAGAAATCTAAAGAATGAAGTGAAACTAGACTACCAGGAGCAAAGTTAAAATACACCTGTGAGACCAGTAATGACATACGCGATAGAGACCAGAGCAGAGAACACCCTACCTAAGCGGCTTTTAAGAACTACTGAAATGCGAACGCTGAGATGAATAGCGGAGCACATCATTTAACCACAAGAGAAGTGATGAAATAAAGGATATATGTGACATCCAAGATGTAGTGAGATGGGCGAGAAATAGGCGAAGAGAATGAAGAGACCACGTGGACAGAATGTCAGTTGACAGGTTGTCAAAGATTGCAAAGAAAGACAAACCGGATACATCCCAACCACCAGGACGACCACCTACAAGATGGTATGAAAGCTGGTGTTCATCATCCCAGCTGCAGCTAGGCAACCATTGATGCAAACACGGGACTAAGTCCTAACGTACGATGAAGAAGAAGTTAAATGACTAACCAAGTTCTAATAGATGAATGGGGTACAAAAAAGGGCTCAGTTCACGTCTGGTACCCTGTTTAAAGAACTATACCACGATACACGATATGATGATTATTTAATAGTAAATGATCAGTAAAAATTTTGAAATATGTCTTAACGTAACACAAACCTAACAGTTCTTAATTAAACTATTAGTTTGGGTATAAAATATATAGCTATTCTTCGATATTAGTATGATACACATTTGAAAATGAAACGTTGCACCGGATAACAAAGATTGATTATTAGATAAAAAGATATTGTATCGGTTGTCCCAAAATACGCGACGTTATGTAAGTACATACTTGAATACGGAAGTAAAACAATCCCGTAAACTTTTGTTATAAATCAAAATGAACTACCACCAATCGATAAACGGTGTTGTTTCGTATTATACGATTTTACAGCTTGGTAGTGACAGATGGTGATAATTTGCAAGGTTATAATCCACTAAGTGACATTTTATGAATTCAATTTTCGTTGTGAGGGATATTGCTTGGAAGTTGGACATAATTTTCACTTGTTGTTGGGTTATAGGTTTGCCTTTATGGCGTAGATAACGTGATAAAATCTGTGTATGTAAATATCACACAGAGTTGGACTAAACTCGGTATGAATATTGTATGAAGAATTAAATGATATGGTGAGCTTGTGGATGTTTATGAATTGTGCGGATAATCCTAAAATAAAGTCTGATAAAAGGAATTAGGAAAATACCAGCGACTGTTTAAGCAGGATAAAACGATACTGGGTGCAAATATAAAACAAAATTCATAGTTCATTTCTTTTACAGGTTTAAATATGTCTCAACAGATAAATTTTAATTGGCTCATATTTACAGAGTCTCAATCATAAATCAATGGAATTATAATACTAATTGTATTATTTATATGACGTTTTTGTTGTGGGAAGAAGCACTGGAAGTAAGTTGAGGAACTCCCCGTGTTTTCCTTTAACTCCTCCATATTTTCAAATCTTGGCTGTTTTAGCGCCGAATTGAAGGTGGAAAACAGAAACAGTCACATAGGGCAAGTATAGTAAATGCAACATGGTGGTACCATATTTTGGAAAGAACACATGACGAAGATAAGGCATGATGGGAACTTGCATTTTATCACACTAACGTAAGACCATACTTAATCAACGAATTTATTATTTTTTTCGTCACTTTTGATGTAACTGCTTTCCCGGATTTTTACCGTTTCACGTCCTTATTTAAACCATTCAAAAACTTGTGTTTGGGATTAATATTAATTTCTGTAGATTTCTTTACATATTGAATAAGTTTCTGCGGCGATTTTTCAAGTTGGTATGATTGTTCACTGATTGCTTTTCTAAAATATTTGCGATTTTTTACTAATACAATCCAGGCATTGAAATGGTTAGGTCTTTATGAAGCAGATGTTTAGATTTTATTAACAAGAAAACTAACGCCATATATACATACGTCCCGTTATATATTTTGATTTATTTATGATCAAAGTAATCACAATCCAAATCAATACAACACCTCAAACTTTGTAGTCATCTTTTGGATTGCTCTTAAATAACTGACGAATGAGTTCCTTTATCTTATCTTCCATTGTCGACCACGTAAATGTTTCTTAGGTTATAGAATACTCGGAAATAACCCATGGCCAAATCAGGCGACAAGGGTTGATGTACAATGACTACTACATTATTTCTATAGTTAAATTCAACTGTGTGCAGTGCTTGTGAGATTATACATTATTGTGATGCGACATCAGATCTCGAATAGTGATTGATTTCAGAACGGCAGGTAAACATTTGGTGGTGTACCAGTTTGGTACGTTGAGCTTCAAGCTTAATAGCTTTCACTAATTGTATACTAGGAAACGACTGCGATATAACTTTCTTGAAAGGCATTTCCTTGGTGCTAGTTAATTTTTGTGAATCTACACCTGGTGGCTAGGAATAGCATAAAATAGTATGTGTGTTCATTGAATTTTCACTATTTAAGAAAGGTTATGTCCACCGTTATCTAATATTTTAAACGGTCAGCTTCTGTTTACCGATTGTTATTGTTTCGCACCCAACACCAAGAGTTGTTTCAAATCGTTTCATTATGCTTCTTTAATGCTTCCAAGTGCCTAATCACCAAGCGATTTCTGATCTCTTTCAAATTTGCTATACCAGCGTGAGGGACTCAATTCGATTGTAAATTAATTCGAATGTAGTCAGATCTTAGTACTTCAGAATAGGGATTTTTGAAAATGTAGTGTTGCCAGCTGTAACTCCTCTAGTTTCGTAGCATCTCAAAATATGAAGAATGGCCCCTGTAGCATATCACACTTTAATTGATAATACATTTTAAAAGCATATTTCAACTGTTCTGACGTTATTCATCATTTGAGCAACAAAGCATTCCTGTAAATAGGGTTTATTTTTTACAGAAATTCGTTATTGATGTAACTAATTATTCACAAACAAAATCAATAAAGCCTATAAAATAATTTTGGTTACAATATTACGAAAGCTTATTACATTACGACACCTTTATGTATTCAAAATATAATCTAATCTATACAAAATGTGCCAAATACTACTTTCGAATATTCATAGAAAATCTCGACCTCGGAAGGGATTTTATAAATGGATTATATTTAAATATCTTTGGAAATAACAAAAATAAACCTTAAAAGCTTTTATTGATCGCAACTTTTAGCTTTTCATTCCTTGAAAAATGTTAATTTCATGCATGTATAGTATGAATATAAAACTTGTGCCTGTTACTCTTTCGAATCGTGGAACAACGTAGAACATGAGTAATAATTTTTAGAAACGTACTCATTCAAAAAATGCTTTTAAAGTAACTTGAGCAGAAAGGGAAAAATGGCAACAAAATAAAGAATGATTGTCTGTCAAAAAAGCATTAGGATATGATATTGTATTAAAAGAATTCCTGAAAACATATATAATATAAGCAGCATGTACCTTTGAATTTGATTTCTCACGGAGTATATATACAAAACTGAAACCATTACCGTTTTCGGACTTTTTCCTAAACATAAAAGTTAGCGGGTTATTCTGGTTCAATCATAAATTATATTTTATTAAATTTTCCATTGGGATTTTGATAAAGTAAGCTTTTCCCTAGTATTATCAGTTGGTTTTGGTTTGAAATCTTTTTTTGATAAACTATATTTTTATTGAATTTAATTATAATAGGTCGAAAGACAATTAAAAGTGTCGTGTCATTAGATTCATACATGTTGAATTATATATATTCACATAATTGTTTGTTTCTTTATTATGGTCAAGTTGGAGTTATATTGAGGGTATCTTATGAGTAATGTTTTTTTCAAATGTTAACTTTATTTATTTAATAATTAAACAAAAGTAAAACCTTTGAAACATTGGTGTAACGATTATTAGAGCTTAGAAACAAAAAATTGTCCCACCGCATTCTCAATATATCCTTGTGAATCAAATTTCTTCCCTCACAATAATCTAGCCATGTATCTGAATAAATAGTAATGTATCTGATGGTGTAAGTTCCGGACTAAATGCTGTATGTGGTAAGCGTTCGGTACCTCCAAGTTGTTCGATATTTTTTCCCGTAATTTTCGCAGCTTTGTAAGAGAATCCGTTTTTGGTTAACTAAATCTAGATATTTCTCCGTAAAACCTTATACATTCTCATCACCTGTTCCCTATATATCTCGCCATATCTAACTACTGATTTTCCATGTTCGGGTTGTTTTCAAGAATTCATTTTTCATCGCAAGTAACAAGGAGTCTTATAGAACGATCATCTTTCGGCAGCGTAAGGTGTTCGGTTAATTCATGAGGAGCCATTCGGCAACTTTCATAGATTGTACCTATTTTACCTAAATGGTGATGTATGGTACTTTTAAAAGGTCCAAGGGAGTCCGATAAATCAACAAATACACCAAATAATAATACAGCATTGTTCATTAAAATGTTTAATGATAAAAATAAAAACATTTGGCGCTTCGTTAATAATTTTGGAAACAACTTTTTCCGTTTTCATCTTCTTTATCATCGAATATTTAGGTCGAGGAAAATATTCCTCGTCATAGAGGTTTTGCCTTGTTATTTTAGCTTGTTCGAATACTCTCTTGAGAAATTTCAAAATCTTGTTCTATTTTTGATTTTGATACTCATTTCCCTAGCAATAAAAACGTAGACAATAATAGTGGTGATATCACAGATAAAAATGAAAAATCGATAAATCAAATATAAATATAAACAATGTCCATTATTTGAAATGATCAGATTTGATATAAAAGTTTGTTTCTACCAAGAGTACTAATAGATATACTCTCGGTTGACACAACACGATACGATATGATAAGAATCAAAAACATTGATTAGAAAATCAAATTTTTAATAACAATAATAAGTAATAAAAATCCATATGCTCAAATGTTTTTTTTTGTTTCAGTAAAGAAAGCTCGTTTCGTTGGAATTCAAGGTAAATATATTTTTCAGTCCTTTCAATTAATGACTGATCACTAGTGATCAATTATACAAACTCGTAAATTTAACATTTTTCGATTTAAATATCCATTTTTCACAACAAACGCATTCAAACTAATCAATATAAAACTGAATATAACGAACGAATATAATCTCACACAAGTTGTTTCTCCCCATTTTCGTTTTATCGGTTAGAGCAAACATGAAATACCCTTGGCAATTCTGCATATATTGTATTTTCTTCTAACATAATAACAAATATTCTGAATAAAACAGCATCCCTAAATATTCGCCCCATTGGTATAGTTTGCTGAGGTTATTTAACTTGTGTGTAGACCTTGTTATTGTTCTTCTAGCACTACTCGGGAACAGATTTGTTAATCAGAAGCCAATAGTCGACAGTAGAGTAAGTATCTACACTTCTAGGTTTTTCAAAATAGCTACTAAATGAATATTGATTAGAAAATAATCACGCCTTAGGGATCCACAAATCGAATGTCCTCTGCTATATTCACTCTGCACCTAAAAAATTGACGATTAGAACTCTACACGATTTTATTAGTAAATTAAATTTAATTCTGGTTCTATAAAGAGATGTGTTATTTATTATACGAGGAAACATAAAAATTACTCATTCTTTTCGTTCTACAACTTTATATGTACAATAACTACATTATTTTATATATAGTCTCAATTTTTAGTGATGCACTAGGTAAAACTCTCAAATGCTTGCCTAATACAAGATTTTAGATTGATTTAGAAACTAATTTTGCACCATTTCTCGAACGTCCATATTTGAGCCAAATCAGCGTGTGCTCTAAAGAGAGGATCGTTTCTAAAGGTGTTAATAGACTTAACCATTTACTTGTAACATAATATGGAGTCATTTTAAAATTTGTCGAACAAAGAACAAAACGAAGCAAATGTGAACGCTCTAGTAGATATTCGTTCGTCCCGAAAAAGTCACTGAGACAATGTATGTCATCATTAGTTCTATGTTTGTATCATTTTGATACTGTCATATAGTTTCGGAAGATTTTTCTTCCCCACTTTTCCAGTTTATTCTAATCTGTCTCTGACATTGTCCATGTTTCTGATGCTGGTCCTACAATTCTTTCATATGCTCTAATTTTGACTGCCTTTGAAAGGTTTTGTATTCTTTTAAGAATTCTCTCAATCATCCCTTTTCCTTTGAAATTTTTAGATTTTATGGTTACTCCTAATTGATTAACTTTCCGTAATATATTATTTTTCTCTTGTTATCTATTTAATATATTTACTTTCATCTCTGTCTTCAGTATGCATTCTCAAGTAATTTGTTGTCTCTTCACTCATTTGTATATCAAATTTTTTACAACAAATTTACTAAAAATCTTTTCTCTTCAAATTTGTTAATCATTCTATGTTTTCGGCGTATGAATCTAACCTACCCTAGACTGTTGTGTGTGTCTTACTTTCTCTTATTACTATTTCTAATATAATATTGCAAAAGTTCAAAGAGAGAAAATATTTTTATCATGGTGCCACTACAAATTCATTCAATGATTGGTGTATTATTAAAAGTCCATTGCTTGTATTGGTGAGGGTTATTTCAATGAGATTTCCAAATAATTATAGGCTTTGTAAATGACTTACGTTTCTGCTTCTTCTATTTATTTTGTGCTTACTTACTAATCAATGTGAAGAAGCCAATAAACTCGTCAGTTTCATCCTGCAATTATCTATGCACACAGTCTAATGCTGGTTGCTATCTTATTCCACACATCGTAACTCAAAATTTTATTATAATGCTTACGATGGCTTGGAGTTCCACAAAATGCTTCAATTTCTTTAGTTTAAAATAAAAAGTAAACACTTTTTTTATCATTGTCCTAAGACATTTTAAACACACATTAAAAGCACAGCTATGACTTTGCAATGGACAGCGACGGAGGTGTGGGGAGAGACGGTGGGGTAGCTTGACTGGAAAATTACTTCCCTTCATCTAGAAAGATCTCCAAGACTATTTTAGCTCATTGGCTGACAAATATCTGTACCTCTTACGATATTCTGCATCTCTGGTGCAATCTGATAGCGAAGCTGACATTTTTTTGCTATGGTCACTAGACTACAATCGTCACTATCGTGACTCACTTTCGCATATGTGTCCACAGACTTGTCCATTCAACTTATCCGTAAGCAGCCGTGTTCTATGTCAGTCTAACATAGTTGTAGAACGAAAAGCGTTCGTAATTTTCAACTTGTAATGAAAATGTTATTTTGTATTGATCAATTATATAATGTCTTCAATCAATTTACAAAATTAGTTTTATTTTACAGCACAACAATTCAATACCTACGTAACACTCAAATTACAAAACGTTAAATCTACAACGGTAACGGTGAAAGGAGCAACACCATGCTGGGAGCAAGATTTTTTATTGTGAGTGGTTAAACATATTCACTTATTTACTGTATGTTGATGTGATTCGTATTTTTTTACAGCGAGACCAATAATTTGGATACTGGTCTACTTATAGAAGTCTGGAGTAAAGGAATGATCTGGGATAGAGCGATAGGATACCATTGGATACCATTGCAAACAATACAATATTCTAATGAGGTAACATGGATTATTGATTCTATATTTTTGCTTCTGACATTTTCTCCCACTTTCTTACTTAATGCCAAACCCTTGCAGGTGTAAATTATCTTCTAGCAGTTCTCATTCAACCAAACGTTGCAAGTTGAGCCAAAATGATCATTTTTTGATTGTACTTTTCTTGGATTGGGATATTAACATGAGTTTAATTATCAATTCGTATTCATTCAATCTTATTAAATTTAGAGTAGCGTATAGAAGTCTTAGAAAGTAAGATAATTTTGAAGCAAACATGTTGATACAGCGACTAAAAGTGCAAAGAGTAACAAATAATCAATCATTGAAGCAACTGGATTGAGTGCAGATATTATTAGTGATTTTTCAAATTTATCTTTTAAATAATTCTGCCAAAAAAATTCATCTTATGACAAGATTATGTCTAGGGTCTAGTCAATTTATATACAATATTGATTAAACACCAATGTAACAACCTTCTAGTTATTGTATTTATTGTTCCCATAACATAATAAATGATATTCCAATGTCTATTTTAGAATATGAAATTTTGACAAATGAATATGTAATTGCTCACATATCAATCTAATTTTCATAATCTATCAATTTAATCTTTTGAACGCTCTTTTATTTTTTGATACAGGAAGGAAATGGTCAATGGAGATCATTGGAAGCCGAACTGGTTATGAGAGATGGTGAAGTCATTGGTACTAAAATGCCAACTGGTCACTCTCTTCTTCTAGATTGCCGATTCGAACTTCCTTTCGGTAATTAATTTTGCAACTCTCATTAAGATAATCATTTATTCTTATATTAGTGAAGGTGTCGAGAGAGTAGTTGACCAATTGTAAAATATTTTTAATTGTCAATCAGATGCAGTGCCAGTGAGAAACTATAATTTCGAGAATCACATGCCTGCATTAACATCAAATTGAGTATTGTTTATACTATTCAAATGTTTTTTGGTTTTTACTAAGACAAATATTGCAGCTTCGTACAGAAACGTCTCAAAATATATCCGAACAACTAGAGAACTTTATTAAGCGTCCAAAAAATACGAGCATAACCTGTTGTATTCTTTTAAAAAGATTTTTCAAACTGTAGACCCTATTATTATTTGAGACATTTAAACAATTTTTATAACTTTTCAGTATTTGTTTCTTCATATAATATTCCTTTATTTTCAAAGATGCCGAGAATATAGAAGCTATGGATCTTCAACGAAAACTTGAAATGCTCAACAATAGCATGAGCATGGATCAAGAAGGCAGGCTGGATAATTTCCGCAGGCAAATGATATATCTTGGACACTGTGAGTAGCTTTGATATTAATTTTAACAATTGATCTTTTTCAAAATCACTATTATCGCTTGATATTTGCATTTTAATGCTTCCACAGCTAATAAGCATTTTAAAATACATAATTTAATTCATATAAACTCATAAAGCTTTATATTAATAAATGGGCTTAGGTCTCAATTCTCCATTTTTAAAAATTCATCGAGTAAACCACTTCGTCAAAAATCATTCTCGAAACAAGTTTTTCTAACTACAAGTATCATTCATATCAAAATCAATAATGCAATGAATTTCAATACATGATTGACGCAAAACAATAAAAAAGTGTTGATATTAGTGAATGTAATTCGATGTAGGTTATTCACAAAATTGATTACGATTGTTGTGACACTTCAGAATCTTACATTTTTTTATTGAATGAACAAAACTAAAAAATACAAATGAATTATTTTGTATTCTGTTTATGATGTATTTCAAATTATGAGAAATTAGAATAATCGGTTTCTTATTGTCTCATTGAAATATATAATCATTCTTATGTTTTTCCAGACTTCAGTTCCAACGATGACGATTCAAATTTCGGTAATTATACACTTCACGGTCACCAGGTTTTCTGGCTCTAGAAAATCGAAAAATGGATGGATTTTAATGATCTTGGTCTCAAAATGTTCCATTTTACGGCGGATTTATAAAAAAAATTAGTAGAAATAGCTGGAATGAAAATTTCTCATAGTTTTACTGTTTTAAATCGTAAAAAAAAACGGTTTTGCAAAATAATCCTTTACAAAAAATTATGGTAATTATACACTTTCGAGGTCACCTGGTTTTTTGGTTAGGTTAGGATAGGCAGATTTATAAAAAAAAATACGAAAACTATAAAAAATAAATATTTTTTACAGTTTCATGACTTTAAATGCAAAAAAATGACTTTCTACATATAATCCTTCGTAACTGTTTCTAACGTCGTGGAATCAAGTTCGTATATTTTTTTTCGCAATTTACATAAAAAAATGAATATTTTGAAAAAAAAAGTTTTTCTACTATTTAAGGTTTAAAACTATTAAAAACCGCAAATTCAGCCACTACCCCCGTGCTTTTCATAAATTCGTCGTAAAATGGAACATTTTGAGACCAAAATTATAAAATTTATCTATTTTTCGATTTTTAATGGTCCAAAAACTATTAACATTGAAGAATATAGTACGAAACTATTCACGAAAATTAATTGTTTTTCATCGATTTCATTTTAAGCTATAAAAACTGAAAAAATTATTCTTTTTAGATTTTTTTGTTTATTAATTTATGTAGAATACAAAAAAAATATAAGAACTTTATCTGATAATGAGATAATTTTGCAAAACCGTTTTTTTACGATTTAAAACAGTAAAACTATGAGAAATTTTCATTCCAGCTATTTCTACTAATTTTTTTATAAATCCGCCGTAAAATGGAACATTTTGAGACCAAGATCATTAAAATTCATCCATTTTTCGATTTTCTAGTACCAAAAAACCAGGTGACCGTGAAAGTGTATAATTACCCAAATTTCTTATCTTGACCATGTTTTTGGATCTAAAAACAACTAGTAGTCCCTGGAGGTCAAATCTGGATAATATAGTGATTGTAAAAGCAATTCTAAATTTAGTTATCGAAATATACTATCGTTTGTTATAAATATTGAATCATTTCCTTGTGATTTTTTTCTCTATTGGTCTGAAGATTATACAGTAATATTCACTGTATTTACTGTAACCGTTGAACTTAGCAAGCAGGACCTAATATTTAAAAGATGAGCATTTCTTATATAACTAATGAGTAATCATTTTTCGGATACGTGGGAAAGCTAATACTGATAACTTGAGTGGTGATACATTTTCTATATTAAATCACTTCAAACTTAAATATAAGACATCTATATATGAAAAATATTTTAAAAAAAATCTTCTATGTGGGGAATACAATTTCTTGGCGCCCCATAACTGTATGTAATAAATTTCTTTACCTATAATAAGTAATTTTGGTTAACCGGAGTTTTTCTCTGTGAAAGGAACATTAGTTTTTTTCTTTATATGCAGTTTCTTACTTCTTCCTAAAGCAATTCAATAAGAAATTTGTTCTCGTGAACAACATAATCATCTCTATATAAGGCATTTTCTACTGATAAATCCTGAATGTAAGAAAATGTGGCATCAAAACACATGGACCCTTTGGATTCCTTATATCTAGGTTTCATTATAAAGCCGTTAAACATTTCTGTCGAGTCGACAGCTGCTTTGTACAGAAGTAAATATACATAAATGAAATGAATGAATATATAATCTCGTGTCTTATAGCGAAAGAGTGAAGTGACTGCTAAAACGGGCTTATAAGTGACCTAACTAAGATAAGGTGAGATGTAAGAGAGGCTTATGTTCCTATATTTGATTGATTGGATTGAATCAATGTGCTGACTTAAATTTGAATGAATTTCCAGTAGGGATTGGTTTCTTTTTCATCAGAAATTTTATCTGAATGCTATTTGAATGCTTTATATTAACAAATGTTTATTTGTTAACCGATACTGAATTGATTTAGCACCCAATTTTCTTTTCCATTTTGAATCTATAATTCTTGTAGATTAAATAATTTAGGAAAACGAAAAAGTGGCATAATATTGAAATATCTTGAAATACAACTAGTCTTTCTTATATGAATAGATTGCATTGAAAAAATTATTGACACAAATGAGCTTCTTCTTCTTCTTCTTCTTGTAGTAGGACGAGGTCCTGTCAGGTCTGTCATCTGCCCTCTTGTGACGCCGATGTCCAGCTATCGTACCAGCGTTTTGGGGGCCTACCGATTGGGCGTCTTGTTTCTGGTTTCTGTGTTTTAGCCCATTTGGCAATCCGTTCTGGAGCCATTCGTTCTACATGGTCTCTCCATTGTCGGCGTCTTGCTCTTACCCATCTAACGACATCTTGTACTCCCAGTTCTCTTAAGGTATCTGTGTTGGGTATTCTATCGTGGAGTGTGGTACACAAATGAGCGTACCTAGATATTTAAATGTTTCTATTTGAATGAAAAATTACAGTTTACATTAAATGTTTTCAATAGAGATGATAATTTTAGTTTTATTTTCTCATTATAAACTCAACTTAAATCAATAGTGCAATAAGGTACAAAATAAAATATTTCGACTATAGAAAATATGAAATGAAATATACAAAGTTTTGGAACAAGACACGGCGTCTCCTTGTTCTGAATCTCACTTTGATATAACAAAACAAGATTTTGTCTATTTTAACTTTATATTCGAATACGAGCTAGCTACATAATTGACGAGAAGTCTCTTTCTTGTTAGTGAATCTATCTAATCTATTCTAATCAATTCTATATCCTAAGACAACATAATAACGAAACTTACTTATAACTATATTTATAGTCTGGAATAAAAAAAAATCCAGAGGAGTAGAAAATAGTAATATCCACAAAAAATAAAGTTATAACGATTGTACTATATAAAAGTTATTTGAACGAAACACATCCTTTAGTAAGCTGTGGGACTAGCTAAGTAAAACACATTTTTTCCCCTAAAATCAATTTAATTCATCAATGTGATCTCCTTCAAGAGCAATATAATCATTCCAATGCTTTTATCTTTTGCCTCAAAATAGGCTTTAGTTCCGGCAATTGTTTCTTCATTTGAGCTGAATTTCTTACCAGCGAGCCTTTTTTTGAGATCAGCAAAAAGCCAATAGTCACTGAGGGCCACATCTTCACTACACGGTGGATGAGGAAGCCATTCGAGGTATAATTCGTTCAAATTAACTATCGTTGCCGTCGATTTGTGAATCGGTGCATTGTCTTGGTGAAACAACAGTCGTTATTTCTTCGAAAGATAAGGCTATTTTTCTTCGATTTTTGCATTCAAACAATCCAACAGCTATGTAGTTATCGCTATTGATTGTCTCTCTCTTTTGGAACAATATACCATGCGCATCCCAAAATACTGAAGCCATAATCTTCTCAGCTGACTGTTGTGCCTTTGGTCGCTTCGGTCGTAGTTCACCTGTTGCAGTCCACCCAGATAATGATCATTTTTATTCCGGAGTGCCGTGATGGACTCATACTTCATCCATTGTCACAATTAGCGAAAAAAATCTGATTTATTACGTGTAAACATAGTCAAACACTGCTCTGAATCATCAAAGCGCTGTTATTTTTGATCGATTGTCAGCAAACGCGAGACCCATTTTGAAAAAAGTTTTCACATATAAATGATATGATATCTGATATCTTTACGGCCTCAACTATCTCACGCAATTTCAATTCACGATAATATTTAACCAATTTGTGGACGTTTTTGATGTTTTCTGGAGTAACCACCTCAAATGGACGATCAGAACGTTAACCATCATCGGTGTCTATACGACAACGTTTAAATTCAGTAAACCAATTTTCGATTGAGTAGAGACCGGAAAACACTTGTGAAGCCATGGTTGACCTTGTACAGTATTTTTTTCATCAAGAAGCAATAATATAATTAACACACAAAATTGTTTTGAATCAATTGTTCTGAAAATAACAAAAGTAGCTTCACATAAATGGCTGTCACTGATCAAAATGTCATGAAAATGTATACATAGTCTGGTACTTCATAAACGTCATATCGATTTGACAATGGAAGCACCACCTGTGTGTCAGTCACACGACTTATAGAGTGATGTAATATAATTGAAGCTACATCAACATATTAAACGATACACAGGCAGCGTTTATATCCAACAGATCAACGCAAGATTGAATATTCCTTTTAAGATAAATAATATAAATATAACATTCAATGGTATGCTGCAACAGTTGGTTTAGAGAAAAAAAAGAAGAAAAATATAGGATACAATAGACTGTGACAAAGGAATAGCTACAAAACAGAATAGAGTAATAATGTAATAAAATGAAACAATAGAGATGAACATACAACATATAAAATTTATCAAAAAAAAAATAGCTGTGCAAGTACAAGAATAGGAAATGATGAGCGTTCACAAGCTATGAGAACCACTACCATCGCGGATCTACGATTGCAAATCCTTGGAGCTAACCAACAAATTGAGCAAAAAATTAACAACATGCAAAATGAAAATACTGACAAAAATAGCGGGATAAAGTAAGGAACGATACAATTAAACATGAATTAAATGTAGTGAGTGTTGTGCAGAAGTCAAACAACAGTTGAAATGGTTTAGACACAAAGTGAGAATGAGGAGGATGGACATGGAAACCGAAATGGCCAAAAAAAGGAGAAGCAGTAAACCTAAAAGGAAATGCAAATAACTTGGAAAGATGAAGATTGAACAGGAAACAGGCTAAATTGGGAACGAAATTGAGAAGAGATATGACCTCCACACCTATTGTAGAAAAAGTTGCGAATAAGTGAGTGTATGAAGATCACAAACATACGAGTGATATTTTTCACTCGTGCTGATAGAAAATGGATAGAATCGATTGGAAGAAACAATAGAAGGATAAATAAAGAACTAAATATCGACAAAACCACTTGAGAATTTTTGAAATTATCACGAATTCAAATCTTAATTCTTTAAATTTTATGAAATAAGTACTAGATTCTAAACTTACTGGTACCACTACACAAACATTGAGAATCATACCCTCAATACGCATTTTGCATTCAGACAAAAGGTAAACAGTTTATAAGGTTACAATTCCAACTGCTGATAGATGACGGTATTATCCAGGGAAAGGATTGTCACTATTACTTTACCAGAACAAACATTCATAACACGCTTAACATTATTAATGATCTAAAAAATTGCAAGAAAATGTAGTAGAATAACGTTTACTGAAAAGTTTCAGCTCAAGTTAGTATCTGAATTAAGTACCTCAAATGTAATGTAATTGAAACCAGAAAGAGATTTGTGAAATGAAAACAAACATTCGAATGGATGGGTTGGCTTCTTTTCTTTTTCTATACGATATCATTATAATAATTTTGTGTATTGAATTACACCCGTATTTGTAATTTATTCGATAGCCGACAACTTTGATTTGAAACCGGGTAGGTACTGAAGTAATTCCCAAATATTTAGTTATGGTAAAATATGTGAGAATTATGGACCGAATATATATAATTACTTAATTCTTTGCTTGTTTTAAGTTAATAAGTGCCTTTTCATATGTTAGTTTTCTCATAATTTCATGGCATATTCATCTACTTGTTTTAAACGTTTTTATTCAATACAAATTTAGGAAATGAAATTCGTTTTAATATGACCACGACAATGGAACTTAATAGCTAAATATCCGAACTCTATGTCCTCAAACAAAATAGAGGAAAAAGATCTGGGAAAAGATATTGCCAATCAAATTAAGTTTCCACTTAGACAGGAAAGATATTTATCTTGGAGAGCTTTGACAGCGGCTTTTGAAATATTCGCTATTGCCATTTTCAGTTCAAGCTAACGAGCAGCTTAGCGAATCAAAAATACGGAACTTAACCTAATAAGTTATTTTGCATGAGTTTTAGTACTGCAAGAGTTACAAGAAGAACACATACAGAGATTTCTAAGAAACGAAGTCGATGTCCCATTATGTTCTTGAGGTTTATTTGATATATGTGCACTATAATTTCATTTACTTGTTTGTTTGTCAGAAATAAATTGGTTCAAATATTATGCGTGCCTTATTTTTAGAATATTTGTTATCATATTGTTGCCACACAACTGAAATAAAGTCTGATCTTTTATTTGTACTCCATTTTCCAAGTATTCTGCTTACTAAAATTGGAATTTTAGCAAAACATATACGAACTGAATCGATCTGTAGTAATCATTTCATTTCACGTGGTGTTTGAGCAAATTTTTCGTTTGAAAGTATTTTGGGCAGCTCTTGACGCCTACCTTTCTACTTTTGTTTTGCTACTATTGATTCTAATAGGTAAGGTAATCAAAAAGCTGACTGATAATTCTTTGGTACAGTGAACTGTTATCGCGACGTTTTACTGAAACTTACACTGCTAGATTGGAAGATTCCATAAAATTTATTGCAGTATTATGACATTATGGAGAGTAAAGAGGAAGTTTACAAAATGTTCAGCTGTGTACTATTAATAAAAGGTCAAAAACCTTCTAGAATGGCGCTGGTGTAGTTGAAAAATATCCTTCCTTTAGGGGAGTCCTTTTTCGCTCGTAGAAAAAGATATCGAAGCAATCATGATAATCTTAATTCTATCGCTGGCTATAAATGGCAAATTGCTGTTTTAATTTGAATAAGATCGGTCCAGCAGTTTCTGAAATATTGTGGTTACCGTTTCGAAAAATGATATTTCGAGAAAATCGCGTCTGAAAGTTGACACATATGATTTATGCTAGAAATTTCTTATCACCGTCAATCTACTATGCCCAAACTATAAAATAGGCCGTCCTCTTCTTCTTGGAAGTCACGCAGAGCTGCTCCGTCTTCATTTTTCTATATTCGAACGTGTTTTACAACATCACTCTTGCGCTTTTCTGAATTATAGATCCGAGAGCTTTCACGCTATTAAACATATTCTTTGGGCCGATTTCCACTCCCATGGTTTCCAAGGTCTTCAGGATAGATTCGAATTCTTCCTTGAAGATTGTGACAGCGCGAAACGTGGAGCAAAATTCCAGATTAACGCATTGAGCGACCCACAATTCTTCTTTGGATAAATCCTTATAACTTGTGGTCTAAGTTACAAAAGCTTCATATAGTAGTTAGATTTAGGGTTACCAATACAATGGTCAGCGGTTTTTGGAACAGGCCGGCGTACGATCCGTGTATCTGCTCCTTTCCAGGGCCGTAGCCACTGAACCGAATAACGAAAAATCCTACACAGATTCTACATATATACTAGTATACTAGAAGTGATTTATGAGAACATATTTTCTTACTATTCTCTTCTTTATATCCTTCATACTGTATGACGATTCAATCAAAAATAGTAAAGATATAATAATAATGGATAATTTGAACGGAACAATAACAAAATTTAAATGGACGTTTATTATTAAATAATATACACAAAAAAGGAACAGAGCAATGAGAAGTTTGTCAATACAACCGAACGAAGAAAAGGGAATAAGCTTAGAACAAGTTTAAAGTTATGTTTATCTTGGGATGGCTATCAAGGACGACGTTGACGAGAGAGAAAATCTGGAAGCGAGGATGACGAGGGTAAGTAAACAGTTGGGAGCGATGAACGCGATAATAACATGTCAAAGAATCTCCAGAAAGACGCAGCTACATCTATACAAGATAATAAGATCAACAGTGAGCTACGGAAGCGAAACGTGGAGGAAGAGAAGTTAGATATATGGGAAAGAAAATTACTTAGAAGGATACTAGACGGTAAAAAGGAGGAAGTTTTATGGCTGAAAAGCAAAATAGTAAGATCCAAAAGAATAGAGTGACCAAGGAAAAGATGGTTCGCAGTAGTGATGGAAGACCTAAGAGAGAGGGAGGAATTCAGGACTGGAAAATGAAAGCAGAAAATAGGATAGAGTGGAAAGGAATCACTTTCATGCTATGGGCCTAAAAGGCCTGCGTGAAGCACCTATATATATATATATATATATATATATATATATATATATATATATATATATATATACAGTGCTTTTCACATAAAAGTATCCACCTTTAATAACTTTTGTAATACTGGTATTTAGAAAACATCCAAAAACACGTCAATTTATGTTGGGAGGGGCAAGCATTATGGCTTATTTAAACTTACTGGAAAAGCCACCCCCTCACCCCTAGCAGCATCCCCTTTATTTTTTTAAATTACTTGTCATATTTTTTATGTAAAATTTGGATACTCCTCTTTGAGCTGATTTCAAAAATGTATAATACTTGTAGGTTAAAGTGGTAGTTTATGAGATAAACAATTTTTCTTTTAAGAGCACAAATTTTACTTATTATTTACTTTCACCTTATTTGCCTGTACTAAAATGGGTTGTACAACAGTTCAAACTCTTTAATCTTTTTAACTGTGCTATTTATTCTACTTGAAAAATCCAAACAACAAAAAACTCTACTTTTTATTAAAGTTTGACATTGTCAACTAGAATTTGTAGTCACTATTGATAGTGTAATTTGATACATTATTTATTTTGTTTCTCTGAAATGGTTTACTCTTTGCAAGAAAGAATTGAAATTGTAGGTTTATACTACCAAAATAATAATTGTGCAAGAGCTGCTGCTAGAATATTTAACGAATTACATGACGGAAGACATGCAACTAATAAGTATGTAATTCAACTGATGGAGAAATTTACCACAACAGGGTCTGTTTGCAATAAAGTGCATAAGCGAGAGGGTAAATAACGAAGCAATCCAAGTGGCAATTTTAGGGCAAGTCAGCTTAGAGGCTCAACAACCCCAATCGTTGTCAACAATAAGTAGAGCGATCGATGTTTCATCTTCTACAGTTTTCAGAGTTCTACATAAATTCAAGTACCACCCATACAAAGTTAAGTTGGTGCACGAGTTGAATGAAGATGATTTTGATCGTCGTCTAGAGTTCCGCGAATCAATGACGCAAATTATTAATAACAACCACAATTGTTAAACAATATTTGCTTTTCTGATGAATGTTCATGGTCATTAAATGGCTTAGTAAGTAGGCATAATTGTAGATATTGGGCTGAAAGTGATCCACATATTATGTGTGAATTCCATACACAACATCCCCAAAAGTTAAACGTTTGGTGTGGTATCCTAGGTGACCACATTGTCGGACCTTTCTTCATCAACGGAAATTTAAATGGTGAATCATATCTTGAGTTACTCAGGGAAGGGGTTGACCCACGTATTACAACAATAATAGAAAATGATGATAACCTTTCCGAAGATTTACTGGTATTTCAACAAGACGGAGCTCCCCCACACTATGTTATGCCTGTCCGACAATTTTTAAACGAAACATTCCCCGCTCGTTGGATAGGTAGAAGGGGGCAGATGATGGAGTGGCCACCTAGGTCACCGGATTTAACACCCCTAGACTTCTTTTTATGGGGGTATTTAAAAACAAAAGTTTATGCTACCCAACCAGAATCTCTGGATGATTTACGAGAGAGGATAGAAAATGAATGTCGACAATTAAATCCAGCCGTATTAAGCAATGTCAGAGAGGCATTTCAAAATAGATTATACCATTGTATGGAAGTGAATGGTACTCATTTTGAACACTTATTGTAACTTCATAATCAATAGCTCAGTTAAAAAGATTAAAGAGTTTGAACTGTTGTACAACCCATTTTAGTACAGGCAAATAAGGTGAAAGTAAATAATAAGTAAAATTTGTGCTCTTAAAAGAAAAATTGTTTATCTCATAAACTAACCACTTTAACCTACAAGTATTATACATTTTTGAAATCAGCTCAAAGAGGAGTATCCAAATTTTACATAAAAAATATGACAAGTAATTTAAAAAAATAAAGGGGATGCTGCTAGGGGTGAGGGGGTGGCTTTTCCAGTAAGTTTAAATAAGCCATAATGCTTGCCCCTTCCAACATAAATTGACGTGTTTTTGGATTTTTTCTAAATACCAGTATTACAAAAGTTATTAAAGGTGGATACTTTTATCTGAAAAGCACTGTATATATATATATATATATATATATATATATATATATATATATATATATATATATATATATATTGAATAATATAATATAACAAATCTGTACCAATGTTTCTAAACTTTCAACTACCCCTCTGAATAAATATATTCATTATAAACACACTATTGAAGTTAAAAAATAAATTGGAAGTTCAAACGTGTGTTTATACATAAATTTATTATTATTTTAGGTGCATTTGCACTATAATAAATGCTTCAACAACTAAATGATTTAATTATCATTTTCAACGTCTGTAATGTTCACTCATACAGAAGAAATATTCATTAGGAGAGAAATTCTTTGAGATGTGCCTCATTGATTTCACAAACACTATTGTCTTCAAATTCAATTTATATATGTCTTCCCAAACCAATTACTATGAAAATTTGATCAACAAATAAATACGAGATATCATCAAAAAATAAGGTGAATTGATTTTTATGGCAATTACTTATGTTGTATCTTAAAACAAATTGTGACAAGTTTGAATGTTTTTCGAGGCTACTACAGAAATTGTGGCAGGATTGTGTTTGTAGTTGTTGTCGGGAAACATGGATCTTGAACAACTTATTGGTAGTTTTAGTGCAAACGTGGCTCAAGCAATATTGGTATATTGGTATATATGATTGGAGACTGTTTACATGTTGTATAAGCATCTTGGAAGTGGAAATAAACCAAATTAAAGACGACAGATGTTCATTGATCTCCAAAAAGGACGAAATTGTACAAAACTAGAATAATAGAATGTTTGTGAAAAACGAGCCATGGGTTTTTTGTTTACCATGACAACGCGATTTGCCACAAGTGATTCGTGAGTTTGTAGCTACTAAAGCACTTCCTGTCCACCTATATCCACAGTCAGTTCTGTCTTCTGGCACTTTCCCACAATAAAAATTGTGTTGAAAGGGAAACATTTTGACACCATTGCTGAGAATAGCCTTCCAGATCTGCTTCTTGTCATATATTCAAAATTGGGATAAGTGTACTGGTAGCCAAAAATGGAAAATCGTCAATTTTTATGTCACTTTTCACTTTTTTTGTAAAAGGGTAATTCACCATATTCTTTGATCTCATCTAGTATATAATTATATGTAACCATCGAATGCTCTATCGTCTTCCCAAATCTTTTCTTTTATTATAATTTTTACTTCTTCAATTTGTTTTTTAATCACTTTCTTTTAGCTATTTTTGTGAACTATTCTACTTGTCCTGTCTAAAGGTACTCTGAAATTGATATACTTATATAAAATGAAACTTTTCAATTTTCAGATTTGCACGTACCCATACCATACAAAGTGACACCAAGCACACTACTGAAAACTTTTCATTCACCTTGCCAGCATGCTTCTTTATAGTTCCCCTTATTTTTTTTCCAGCTCATGATAATCAATTTGAAAATGACATTTCAGCGGGGTACAGTGAAGATAGCGACTACACTTCAGACCTAAACTACCCCGTAGGGCAACACCCTAATTCCTCAGCTTCTCAATTTAGATCGGCCGCTTATCAAATCAATACTCCACAGAGATCTCTGGAGACCTCCAGAGAAAACTCATCGGAACGGGCTGATACTCCTAACGCGTATAATCACCAGCAAATGTTGGGTGTTTCACAAAACCAGCAGCATCTTAGTCCTGATGTTCATAGACGTCATTACCAGGTAAGTTTTCATATAGGACTTTAGAATCCAGTTCCAGTGATGTTGTTTTGCTGAAACAACTAAGTATTTAAACTATTTCAAATGATTTTGGTTGATGAAGTGAGAAAGTCCATTTCAGAAGATGCTGTCTTGAACACAACATAGAAGAAAAGGTCGTTGCGAAGAATATTGGAAAATAGGATACATTTTGATATTATTTAGCTTAAAATGAGACGGAATGTCAAGAGGGTCGTTATGGGATTAGTTCTTTATGCTCTAGGAGCAATTTTATGAAGGCGATTCATTTATTTTAGCAGATTACTATGTTGTGGGCTTTTAATTATTAGGTTATTGTTCGAATGAATCATTTTTTTAGTAGATATAAAAAAGTGTTTTAGTTGGTAGTGAAGTTTGTTAACCTACTCTTCAGAGAGTGATGAGAAAAATGATGAGCTGTCAGAATTCTTCTTTTAAATTTCATTTCCTGCATCGCTTGAAAGAGGAGGGAAGTTCAAAAGTAACTATGAAAATTGTTATAATACATATTTTTCTTTACTTCCATCTTGAAAATGTTTTTTGTTCAATATATATATTTCTGTTTCAGCAGCATCCTTCTTCTACGGATAATTGTGCGACTTACAAGAACAATCAACGTAGTCAAAATTCTAACCAACTTCAGGAAAGTAGTACTGATACTGAACCACTTTTTTATAATAGCCGGCCCCATAATCAGAAACTTAGTCAGTCAAACTATTCAAGGTGTGTGTATATTAGTTTGATAAATTTTCCGATTTATTTGCATGGATAATGATTTGTTATGTTTGGTGAGTCGTATGAAAAAATATTTTTTAATAAAATATAGAAAGTACTGAAAGGTATTAAGAGTCATCTGTTCTTACCACTATTACTATTATTGCCATCTGAAGATAATAGGAGTTGGATAAGGGTTTTTCTAATCTCGAAAACATTGAATAATCCCACTTGAACCGGCAAAGTCCTGCGTTAAATTAGCAGTAGCTTCGAGTAACTTTCTTAAAGTAACACAATAACGATCTGCATTGTTAGTCTGGCTATGTTTCAGATAATTGATCTCGATTACACCAAATTAATCCTAGAATATTATAGACGTAACTTCACTGGTAGAGACTTTTACCTCAAATTTTACTTCTAGTTCATATTTCGTTACTTAGAGTACACTATTTATATGAGGGTCTAGTATTGAGCAGCTAGAACAGCCGTGTTTGCTGTAACCTAGGTACAGATTTTCTGGTATGTAAGGTGCAGGTAAGTTTGAGACACCAACAAATGAGCAGTGTCTTGGTCAAAAGAATGTCTACAGAGGTTATTAACTACGTAACTTTCGTTTTACGTAAAGGAGCCTCCGTTCTCAAGAGAATACGCCACATCGGGAAAGGTCATAAGCTCATTTTTATATTCAGGTACGTAGAGAGGACACGATCATCTCCTTTGGTGCAAGGGTGATGGAACGTAGAAACAATGTTGGTGGTGCATATATGTTTCCTGTCGTCTTGCTGTTTCCTTCTCTTAACAGTAGCAGCAGTAGATGGGATGATGGAAGGAAGCGCAATCATTCCACTTATTGAGTATATATATGCATCGATTTTTACATGCTGTCACCCAAATTACCGTCTTATTCAAGGCAATCATTCAAGACTTCATGTGCGTGGAATGTGTTGTGTTATATTGGAGGTAGGCACACACCATAAGTGGTGTGTGTCTTCCATCGATATGTTTCTTCGATTCCATTACGAGTTATGCTAGTATCATTTTTCCCCCAACACGTGTCGTGTTATTTTCTGTCGTTGAAGAAATATCTTGTACTGCATAATTGAAAAAGCGGCACCATGCTATGTTGTTTGATTATTACTTCTCCACCATATACTTCAAAGATTTTACTATGAATGACAAATGCGGGCATCTTATTTTCTTCTAAAATTCGAATTACGACTCGCTGGTCTACATAATGCCATCTGTCTTTACTCTAGGAAAGTTCCACTACAACATGTAGTTCGAATGTGTCGAAAATTCATCTCTCGTACATTTTGACCATATTTACATTTGACATGATAGAATTAGAAATATTTCATGATTTTCTGTAAAAAGAAGAAAATAATTTAATTATGTTTTAAATAGATTTAGGAAACGACAAGATTCTTCCTTTATTTTACCGTTTTTTACCGTTCCGTGCTTTTATAACCTTGTTTGTTTATTTTAACTATATCGTGAGCTGTCGCTGCTAGAAAATTTATAACTAGAACTAACAACTTTCACTCTGGAGTTCATTTTATCTCAGTATGAATAAAATTTTTAAAGTATAATAAAACAAGGAAAAAGCTTGAAGTTCAAGAAGCTGCCAAATAAATAATATTAAAAGTAAATAATTGTAAACTGAATAAGCCACAGAATAAATCACATTGGATATCCAAGTACTTAGAATATTAATTTTGAATACGTATATATATATATATATATATATATATATATATATATATATATATATATAATTGAAATTTTTTCTTTGTTTGATAAACATTTCATTTAGAATTTAATTTTGGAAATATTTTTCAGTCGTGAAAATTGGATGAGTTGTGAAAGTATGAGTTACAATCAAAGTAATGACAGTTTTGATGCTACTTACTACGCAGACGCCAATGAAACTTTGATGACACAATATTCCAAAGGTAAAACTGAACAAAAAGAATATAAAATAGACACATTGCCGAAATTCATACTCGCCCACGTAAATTTTAAAATTAATGATTGCTCTTTTTCGAACATTTGATCACTATTCCAATATTTTAGATATCATTGTTTAAAAAGTGATTATTAAATTTCAATTAGTACTTATGCCTGGCAGTAGATGTTCAATAGATTAAGGATATTGGCGAGATACTTTGGACGAACTTGTACCAGCAAACTAACAGTGTTAAAGGGAAACGTGAAACTAAGCGTCATAGGAGTAACTAATACGAGAGAATATCGGTGTGTAGCAGGCTATATACGTCAAAATCGAATCACAACATTATCAGCTGTCCGAGATCAATTCATTGTATCACAATATAGCAGAGTCTTGCTGGAACCAATTACCGATCTAGGAGACCCTTAAGAGTAGTCAAGTCAGCCGCTTGTATAGAGGAACACAGATGCTACCTTTTATCTCAGTGGCGTTATGTCTTGTTTACAGAAGTTTACAGTTTACAGTTTACAGTTTACAGTTAGTGACAGTCGGAAACTTACAGTTTGAAGCGACTATGTTTCTTGAAGGTATAATGCATAATTATCGTATTCTCATTCCTCTCCGAAATGAAATTGGAGCAAATTTTTCTAGAAGACAATACTAGGCTCTACGCAGAAGAAGAAGTCAGAATATTACCGTGGTCAGCAAAATCGCCAGAAATGAGATTTGGTAGGATGAACAACGAAGAAAGAAACAGCATGCCGATGAATTACCATTAACGGCCTTATTGTTTTCAAGCACGAGATTCTCAAATTCTAGTAATCATTTCACGATGCCCTATTGTCAGTATTTTTCTTTAATGAGTAGAATTCAACCAATTTGCTTTAGATACATGATCAAATTAAATGTACTTTGTAAATACACTTCTTGACTTATCATAATAGAGTCTCATTTAGACAAACTTGGATGGTTCAACAGTTTTGCGATGTGTGTATTTTATAAATGAAAGAATTTCTATCATTTTTTAAATTTGTTATACTGTTTTCCAAACTACTCTGGCAGCATTTCCATACTTTTGATTTTACATCATATCTACCAAGTCTAATAAATGGTCTCAGATCTAGGCATTTGTATCTCCTTAAAAGTAATAATTCACCCGAGATTCACATTTCTGAGATCATTTGTTGACTTTTTAGGTGTAAACCAAAAAGTTTAAAGACTGAGATTCTTCGATATTTTGTAAATTTTTGATTAATCCTCACGACTATGGAATACATTTTTATTATTTATTACAAATACGTCAAATGTGACTGATGTGAATATTGACTTGGTAGCAAATTTTACCTAAGTACATTTTTTGTTTTGACCTTTATCTCATATTTGGGATATTTCCAAAAATGTTTTTTGTGGGGTAGTTTTTCATTATTTTCTGTCCCCCAAATAAATTCCACATCGATTCATTGAATGAATATTATAATCAATGATATTGATAAATGCGGGTTTACCTTTTGAATTGTAATTTGAATCCTCATTTTGGAGGATTGAAACTAAACTAAAAGAATGTAAAACATTCTAAGAGAATGGTCCCAGAAGTACCTGGCATGACCAAGAGATGACGGTAGTTGCTTGAAAAATATCACTGTATTAGAAAGTACACAATCTATACAGCCACGTTATTTAGTATTGTTTTTATGTTTCCTGTAAATTTGTAAATATAGAAAAAATTGGTCATCGTTATGTGAGATACAATACTTTTATTTAAAAGGCGTTAGCGCATCCAACATGAAGGATGAACTAGATTCTACACTGGATGAGACTGCTCCTTCGTTATCGTAGCAGAGTTTAAGCGAGGCCGTATTACGGTGCGAGCTAGCAGACATAGTAGGCATTACAATAAGTGCGGTATATCGCATATTAACTGAAAATTTGGAAATGAAAAAATTGTACGCAAGAAAGGTGCCATGTTTGCTCACAATATAAACAATATAATAAAAACATCCTCTTGAAGATGTTTTCATGGGGTGTTTGGCAATGTTTCACAGAAATAAAGGTGAATTTTTCCGCCGCTTCATAACCATGGATGAAATGTGGGTCCGTTATTTCACAGTCGAAACAAAAAAACAATCGAAACAATGGACTCAAAAGGGAGAACCCGCTCTAAAGAAGGCAAATACCCTTCCATCTGCAGGCAAGGTGATGGCGTCCGTTCTTTGGGTTGCGTGAGGGGTTTTTTTCTTTGACAATCTTGAAATATGAAAACCATCAACGGTGAGTATTATACGAATTTATTGAATGAAGAAATCACTTGAAAATGGTCGCATTTAGCTAAGAAGAAAGTGTTGTTTTATCAAGGTAATGCACCAACTCACACATCCGTTAGGTTAGGTTATTGCAATGGCCAAACTTATTGAAATAAAGTTTGAATTTGCTCAACACGCACCCTATTCTCCAGATTTAGTCACCGAGGTTTCCAAAAAATGGCTCGGTGGTCAAAGATTCTCCACCAATGTAGAGGTGATGTCGGTAGTTAATGGCTATTTTGAGGAGCTTGACGATTCTTATTATAAAAAAGGGTATCGAACTTATTGAACATCACTGGGAAAACTGTATGGAGCAATGTAGTTGAGCAATAAATATATTTTTTTACCGAAATTTTTGTGCTTTATTTTTTGGGTCAGGTACTTCTGCGACCATATTCGTTTACATGTAAAGTACATATATCATAAAACTTGATTTTTATTCGTTGTAGCTTCTTTAAAAATATAAATTGTTTTCAATTAATTAGCCGTTTGTAGTTTAACGTAAAAAATTAGCATGGTGTCAAATATTGTATTTACGGATTATGTCATATAATCTTTAGTTCAGTTTGAAGAACCGATGTACTTTCTTTGAATTACAAAGCGAAAGAAATATATTTGCATATATTTGAAATATTTTTTTGGAAATATTTAAGCATACCCAATAATAAAAGTTCCAAGGATTGTTTAGTTGTTGACAAGTTGATAAAATAATATGGATTTTCAGGACGACGACCCAGTTTAGAGAGGCAAACTACATTGTACGATGATGCTAGTTACGACTATGCTGGGTATTCTACAAGCACTGTCAGCAGGTGAGATATAATATATTATTAATGCTAAGATTCTAAACCAAACGAGTGAACGTTGCGTTTCATTTTTGGTGAAAATTTCAAATTCGAAACTTCTACAAAAACTTTCTAATTTTATTATGATGTGCGTTAATTTATATTTGTTTTGCAGTGATATACCTCAATTGAGTATCATAAATTTGAGATATTTAAATAATTATTACTAACATATAAATATGTATTTTTCCACAACTCGTTAAACCTATAGGCTATTTTTGTAGAATAGCACAAAAGAGTACAAAAATTGCTCAGATATCTGTCAGTTATGCTACTCATAGAAATTAAACAAATGTAACAATGTACGCTTTTAATCCTTTTCACTTCTTGCCGCTAACTTATACATTCCTATTTGTTTGAAGGAAAGAGAGGAAGACAGATGATTTGACAGTCGATCCACCTAGAAGTAGGATTTTGACTCGTTTTTTTGTAGCCTTCTTTGAAAACTCTGAAAATCTAACCAAAATTTTTTGTTTATTCACCTCTATAAAATTCTTATCACATATGTTTTGTCAGTTTTTTCCGATATACAGCTTTGGTAGGCAATGTTCTAGAAATATAAATCTTTGAATATTAATTTTAAACTGAATCATTTCTGGCATTTCGAGGTACTGTACATTCTTGGCTAAAATGAAACTTTTGGCTTTTCACACTGAACAGTGAGAACTATAAAAAACCAGCGTCTTTTTTAGAAAGCAACCAGCAAAAGATGAGAATGTGGATGAGAGATTAAGTTCAAAAAATGAATAAAAAACAACCTGTGAGATAATCACATTTCGATCATAATCTTTTATGTGTCTACAATTCTTCCCTTACCATAATAGGCTTGTATTGCTATTTTTTATGAAATATGTGTGCTACATAATCACAAAGAAAAAAATGTCGATAAGATTTTCAATCACACAACAGTTAAAAAATGATATCACAGGAGCTATTTTCACATTCTAAGAATTCCATGTTACCTTTTGATTAGGGATACATTTTTCTTATTGATTGTTGTTGAAAAGTATACGCGGATATATTGAAAAATTCTTAGCTTACTAAGGCTAAATATTATATTACTCAACAGATTCCCCTCTTAATTGGATACATTTATTACAGCGAATCTGCAACGTCTCTAGACCTCTCAAAAAAAAATGTTTCTCCTTGCTCTGCAAACCAGACTTCCACAGAAAAAATTCACAATTTTTTTCAGATGAGAAAGAGATGATAGTCGGACGGAGCCAAATCTAGTGAATAAGAGGGGTGTTCTAGTAATTCAAACCCTAAATCACGAACTGGTCTAGGCTAACTAGATATCAATACATCCTCGTATATCATATATAATAATTCAATTCAAGATACTTGTTTATAAATAAATTCTGAAAGTTATGGGCATATAACGGAATTCAGCCAGTATTTTAAAGGATCTTATCATATGATAATATGGCTATGATGTTCTCAAAGATGTTCTCGATCGATATTCCTCGTTCCTTGGTTATTACAGAGAGAGCTTTGAATGACCCTCATAAATGTATGTAAATTTGAAAAAACTGTACAATGACCTATCAATCTAACGATTACTGGAAAATCCGTGTTTCAATAAAATATTATATTAATAAATTCACCCTTACTAACAGGTATAATAAATAATCTGTCATCAGATATAAACAAAAGAATTATGTTAACAAACAAACTTTTATTACAAGATTTTATTAGAAAATTTCGTGTCTAAACTTAATAAATTATTTGATTTACATCACCTCCTCATGAGCTTTAGATTGCGTGGAAGTCTGCACAGAAGTCTTCGCCTGCTGCTAGATGAAATTTATGCATTTATGTTCTTATACCGGTTTTTAGTCAATTTCCATTGTGACCGATTGAATACTTTTGGTATAAAATGTTTTGTGGGATACGTAAATTTTGAAAGATAAAATATTTCAAACTACTAATTCATTGGAAATTCCACTTACCTCTAGGTATATTTTTGAAGCCAAAAACTACGCAAAGGCTTGAGAAATTGTTATGTAAACTAAACAATTTCTACAATTTTTGTCATTACAGGAATACTTAACTGACGCCACGAGGGCAATATCTTATGATGTTATAGATTTTTTTCACCAATTTTTGACGTGGAAATGAAACCTGGGCGAAAATCATCTATAACGTTTTCTCGGCCTTATTGGCAACATTTCAACCAATCAAATCCAAATTCACACGATGAACATATGTTTATTTTGATAAATTATAAGTTGCATCTATTATTTTTTCAACTCGAACTAAGACTTCGGCTATGATGATTTGTTTACAACAGCGAGTGACATTCGTAACAGAGGTTTTACAGTAACAGTTTGCCCTTGTATCGTCAGTCTCGTTATTAAATAACAATACTTCATATATGTTTTAAGAAATTATTATTTTTTTAAGGTATTCATCATTTCAACAAAATAAAAGTGTGGAGGAATACTATGATTCGCTGCCCTATCCAACTCAAGACGAACGATTCGGACAAGAAGATGAAGACCGTCAATGGGATAGTGGAGGGTACAATATGTACGTCCTTCCAAAACCAAGAACGTCTAAGAAATTACCTACTATACCAGCCCAACTGCAAAATATAACTAATAAGCAACTACCTTCTATACAAAATTTACAAAATACAGGTGATTGTTGAAGAAAAAAAAATACTGTAAATAGATATTGCGTAGAAAATAGTTTTCCATACACATATGTTAACATTTTAAAGTAAGATTAAAAATAATTCATTTCTACTACTAACATACTTATACAAGGTTCACACTCTGCCTCATTTGGCGACCCACATAACAATTCATAGATGATTTTTGTTCAGTTTGGTTAGAAATTTTATTATGAATAGGCTCACATCAGAAAAATGCTTGCAAATTGTTCAATGTTTTTTGTTCAATTTATGGCGTACACAATCATTCTTGGGTATGTGGTACGAATAACAATAAATATTTTCCAGACCACGTTCCTGACAAATAAATTAATTCGTTGGAGTCTCAGCAACAGAAATTGCTATTGTCTGACTTTATGGAACATTGTATGAAGAAATTTGGTCTTAGATACTCTCAAAATTCAGATCGTTAAGTAATTCAGTTATTTATAACTAATTTTTTATGCATACGCCTTCTGTAACAGATTCATGGTTAACCACACCACGATAATTGGAAAACACGATAAGCATTGTCTTGATTTTCGATAGACTTTGATTTGGTGTTTATAGTTTCGACTAATTTTTAGAGTTCTATTCGCTAGATTATTGAGTAGTTTCATAAAATTACGTCTCATATACCACCTCAGCTATAAGCAGTGACCCGTCTCGTACCCAAAACAATCAAAATATGTTAAGTCTATCCATAAGTGATTTTGGGTGACTCTGCTATCTCTCGGATACTAACAGGGCGAATTTTGAGCTCCATTTCTTGAACTTTGTGATCTTATCCTCTATAGGTTGATGGGCGATTCGCAAGAGGCAAGCTTTTGACAAAGTTACGACCCTCACTTTGTGTTTTGTGTTACTCAACTACTTGCGTTCGAGATAGTGTAGTTCAAAATACTACATTTTCAACTATTCCGTAGTCGTTATGGTCAATATAACCAGCACAGTTTAAATGCATCATTCCGGGTCAATTTTGATCGGCCTATAGATTTAATTATGAATCATTTATCATATCTTGATTAGATGTAACAATCTATTCAATTTTTTATAGATACCTATTCCTTATATGATGAATCCTCGAGACCAATGTCCACCGGCCGTAGAAAAATGCCTCAGATACCGACCAAAATAAATTCTTGGAGGCAATTCTCCCAGCAAAGTCAAGAAGAAGGCTGCAAATCTCCAGAATCCTATACTCATCGAGGAGCCAGTCTTCCTCCAACGCCAACAAAAAATTCCCGGATAATGGCAAGACTTACGCAAGCATTAGAGCCTACAAGAGCCATGACTCCCGGACGCAAACTTCCTACCCCTAACCTTAAGGGAAAGAGGAACAAGCAACTGAAAAGGACCAGCTCCGCTGATGATTATGGGGAATCTCAAATAGACAATACTTATGTTAGATTTGGTATTCCATTTTTATATTTATAATATGTTTATAGCTAATTTAAGAATTTATAGGAGCTATAAGTGCCACAGAAAATTATAATGAAGACTACAATTATGCATATCAAAGTACAGATAACTTGCCAGTAGCACAGGACATAGATGTTTATACATTACCATACGTAGCCAATGATAAGAGTGTAGCTTATCCCCAAGTTCCAACTAGTACGACATTTCAAAACGATTTTTATTATACGACTGCTCAAAATTGCGATTACAATCAAACTTATTACAATGATGATGTTTATAGGAAACAAGGATTGAGTAAGTATTCCGGAATTATAAGGAATTGTATTAAAAATATCCTTATTACATTGATTATTGTATGTCCTTTAACTATCTCAATCAATTCGATTACCAAATTTTGATGTTAGGAGATAGGAGGATTTCAACAATGCTGTGTTGGAAACCCTAATTCTTTTCCGTAGATTCCAATGAAGACTGTTTTGCGTGTAGCCTTACAATTTTTTTCCAAGATATAATAAATTTCCAATGTGTATAAACGTTTACTATCTTCTCTGGGTTCTCGTTTACATTCAGTTTGTTCTTTTTTCTAGGTGATATGAATACAAATCACTTGATCCAACAAAACACAGATAGTTTAGAATCCCGAGACGATGAACTTAAAGATTCGTTTGATACGGTTGTATCATCAAAGAAATCACTTTATGTCGGATCAGTCGTGGATACAGTCCTCACAAATACAACACACAATTTAGACATAGCACAAAAGAATATCCTGAACAGTATACCGATTCTTGGGGACCATCAGGTGAGTTCAATATACTTTATTTCTAATCAGTGTCCGTGCGATTTCACTATATTTGTGAAAAGAGCCTTCTTGAAACATTTTATAAAACTTGTAAATATATGTATCGCATTTTTTCAGCAACAACAACAGCAGACGCCATTCAGAGCAATAGAAAACACAACAGCGCTTCCTAGTATCACCGTAGCTGCTCAAGTGCACAATCACAGTAGTATGGGAAATAATTCAGTCAATGGCAAAACGATTTTGAAGCAACCAAATTGTGTTGATACAAATTATTATGGTAGCAATCAAATGAATCAGTTGAATCAACTGGAAAATGATAAAGAATTACAGGATGATAGTTATTTAGAAACCGAAGAACCCATAGAGGAGTATATTGAAGAAGAGACTGAAGGTAGTATTAGTTACGGTAAGTATGCGGTTCGGTCTTCATATATTCTCAAATTCTTTTACTTACACAATCATTTCATAACTTTATCAGCATTAAAAAGGACGAAGATTCATATCAAACTTTAAGTCAATCTTTATTTTGTCAAGCAGTGAATTAATGGGTTCCATGAATTAATTTAGAATTTAGGGTAATATGATCACTAAAGATTTCTTTTCATTCTCAAGGTTAGCTAACTGATATTCTGTTATTTAATTTCCGATATGGTTGTACTAGATGAGTTTCTGTCTCACCAAACACAATGCTATATAAGGGAAATTCCATTCTTCATTCTGTATTGTTCTTTGAGAGTTTATGAACCATTTTATATTGATGATTTTTTTGCACAACGCTTTGTTGTGCATCACTGAATTGATGGATGATGGAACTTGGGTTGTAGAAGGAGAAGAATCTATAATTATTTTTGCTATGAATTTTTTTCTTATTTAATCCTGATGCCTTTCTACCTTTTCAAGTGTAAGGTTTGTTAGAGTTGCGTCATTGTTGACTCCGTTTCAATTATTTCCTAACTCTTGATTCGTTCTAACTTATCCTTCGTTCCTTCGTTTTCCCCGGCCTTATTTCTTCTGTCCAGCTCATTTTATTATATCTGTTTTATTCTTTATTTTTTTAGAAATATCTTTCCTGTACTCTATATTTTGCTTTTTGTTCTTGTGGTATATCTATGAATCTGATCCAAATGCTTTTTTTTTATTTATTTCTGTTTCCATTTTTGTTTTATTTTCTGGCTATAAACTGTGTCTTGTGCTAGTATCATGAGAATGTGTTTAATACTGTTCTTTAACGTTGCTCTATATTTGATTCTTCTAATTTTATCTCATGTTTTTTGTTCATTATTATCATCGTCTAAGTCTTGTATTCGTTTATATTCATATTTTTTATCTACAGATTGTCATTGTATGTATCCAATCCAATAATTTTTTGAATGCGTACATAAAATTTACTGCTGACTAGTATATATTATAACTGTCATAAAATACGTTTTTCCAATACCTACGTTAAGTATTGATCATAATGATCCTAAGCATACGAAAGTTTTGAATACCACTGTTTACTGATTATAAATAGTTCTGGAAGATCTGGTTAGATCAGCTTCAGCATCAAAGCAATGTGTGAAGAAAACTTTTAGAATTTAATGTATTTAATTATTTTTAGGTCAAAATGCAGTAAATCAAGCAATAAAACTCGATTCCCCATTGTCTGTGATACACGTAGAAAATCGAGAAGAGAATGACAGTAGTGAAACACATATTATGCGCAGTAGAGAACCATCACAAGCTAGTGTTATTATGGATCCGTATCATCCAGCGGCACTGGCCGCGATGCAAAGGGCACAACAAGCTGGTACTGGATCCAGGAGGTCTTCTGCTGAGCAGTCTTACCAAGTAATTCGCATATTTACTAATCATATGATTTTCGTATCTTTGAAAATGTTATTTTCCTTGATTTCTTATTCAGCTAAAAACAATTATTCTTTCTAATTTTTGACAAATTTTACTATTCTTTCCTTCAATTTTGTTAAATTCTTTGTAGACTTACGACGATCCGTACTTGAACTATCAACGTAAAAATGGAACTGAACCCAGTATTCCTAGCCGTCGTTTATCTGTGAGACGGTCACCCACTGCTCAAGAGCAACTTGAAGACGTATTAGACGAGGAACACTTACAAGATGTACAGAAGGAGGTAAATGAAATCATTACAAATATAGAATTTGCGCGATTCTTCATATGGAAGTTATTTAAGCCCTTTTCCCATCTGTGTATTGTATGCATAATGAAAAAACAAATTTATATTCAAGTAGTAATACATCAATTAATAAGTCGTGTGACTGACACACAGATGTCGCTGCCATTGTCAAATCCATATTACGTTCAAGAAATACCAACTTTCAGAAAACTATGAGTAAAATTTGATGACATTTCGATTAGTCAGAAAAAGTGACATTTTAATGAAGCTATTTTTTTTATTTTCAAAACAATGGATTCGAAACAATTTTTAGTCTTAATTTTCATTGCTTACTAGCTTTTACCCGCGGCTTCGCTCGCATCGAATCCATTAAATAAGTATCAGAAATCATTATAATAGAAAAGAAGAATGAACTCTGTAGCTATATTAGAACCTGAGATATAGATCTATGAATGTAGAAAAATTGCCAAAAACCTACAAAAATCCATAACTCCACATTGAATGTCCGCGCCTAGCACCTCTCCAACTCAACCGATTTAAGTGTTCAAAAACTCAAAGAAAGAAGGTGTTTCAGTGAGTGTTCTTAAACCAAAACGAACTCTGTAGCTATATCAGAACCTGAGATATAGATCTATGAATGTAGAAAAATTGCCAAAAACCTACATAAATCCATAACTCCACATTGAATGTCCGCGCCTAGTTCCTCTCCAACTCAACCGATTTAAGTGTTCAAAAACTCAAAAGAAAGAAGGTTTTTCAGCGAGTGTTAATAAACCAAAAAGAAGTCTCTATATTGAATAGAATCTGAGATATTGAGGATAAAACGTGTGTATGTGAAAAACTCCCATAAGTAATGTACAGGGGGAAATCGCTTTTGAGTATAATTTGAGAATGGTGAAAATTAGATGAAATCCGATGGTTGATGGCTGATTTGTGCATCAATACCTTTCATTAAAAAAAAAATTAAGCAAATTGGTTGAGTAGAACCCCTGAATGGACTCGAAATGGAAATCATCAATTTTTTTAATATATAAGATTGACGAAAAAAAATACTGTAAAAGTATTATCCGACCTCATCCACCGTATAGTCCAGATCGAGGCCTCAGTGACTACTGGCTATTCGCTGACCTCAAAAAATGCTCGTCGGTAAGAAATTTAGCTCAAATGAAGAAGCAATGCTGAAACTGAAACTGAAACCTATTTTCAGGCAAAAGACAAATCCCTCTTTAAGCACTGCATCGAGAAGTTAGAAAAGCGTTGGTATGAATGCGTTTTTCTTAGTCATACTACTTATTGAGTAATGTAATGCACAATGTGTTGTTTACGAACACATGATTTCTATTTGCTTTTAACATGATGTAGACTGTTTTATATGCAAATGTGTATAATTTCGTTTCACAGATAACTGAAGAGACGAGCTTAGTTGTTCCAGAGATACATGAAGAAGAATTGAAAGAGCAAAGACCTCAAATTACCGCTCAACAGAGATGGTTATGGGCCTACAACAAAATCATAATGCAGCTGGACGTGAGTACTATTATTAAAATATTAATATTCGAGAACATTTTCAATGAGCGTATAAAATTCTATACGAAATATTTTCGAGAAATCAGTCTACTTTTGAAAATATACATTTTATAGGTACTATGATTATGAAAAACTTTCGTAGCTATAGAAAAGAGCCAATCAATCCATTTTGACGTATGACGTTAGAGCGTGATGCTGGGGTTATATCTCTTTCTGTTTTAATTTATGGTTGTTTTCTGGCGTTGCTGGTTCTCTCTTTGTTATTTTCCATAATATTGTCCATAAAAGTTTATTTGTGTAGGCTGAATTTTCCGGGCCGAGACCCGCAATTAGTTAATAGATAATTGTTGTTCTTTTCAGTGGATTTGGGTTCTTTGTTGAGAAATGATGAAGTCCAAAGTTGACAAATGTTCAGTTTATTGAACAGAGTTTCAAAAGGTACCTGTCAGTGTAGACAAAAATCAGTATCTAACTTTTACAATTTTAATAAGAAAAATATACAGGACTTTATATAAAAGCAACTTATTTGTTTGTTTACAATTCTGTAAAAGAAAGAACAAAGTGTTGGCTTGTGGCGACAAGATTTGAATACAAAAATAAAGCTCAATTTGATTCGAAATGTACATACTTTTTGAATTGTTTGACAATACTTGTTTTGATTAACAAAATTCTTGCTAAACAATGGTCGGATTGTTACTCAATACTTAACAATTCTTGAGATTACAAATTGGAGCACGTTTGCCTGTCGCCATTTAATTTTGCTTTTTCGCTGTCGCGTGAATATATCAAAAAAGTGCTTATCGTCTGCTAACTTAACTAAATTGAAAATTAACATGAACATGATTACCAACTTTAACTCTATAAAAAACAAAATTTGATCAATTCTCAACAATGATTTATTTGATCTAGGATCATAGGAAAGTCCTTACGGGATATGAGATAGTTATTTCACTACAAGGAATATATGTGACATTTATTAGTGGATTTAGCTCCCGAGCGATAAAAAATTGAAGGTATTTTTCATTTTTGCGTTTGACACTGAATGAATATAGGTAATATAGCACAAATAATTACAAACCAAGTAAGTTAGCTTGCAATTCGTCGTCAAGGGCAATCGATACCCTTTTGGTAATTGTTACTCACTTACTTCAAACTTGAATGCGTTGTTTACAATATGGGGAGGAAAAAATGTAATTTGTGGTCATGTTTATCCGTTAGAACGGGTACTTATTGATCGTTGTATATGTGACTGAAGTATTTTTAACTTATGAGACCTAATCATTATATTCATTTTAATTTAGATCTTAAATAATCACATTTGATACAAATCTCACAATAACGATTTGTCATATTATTTTTATTCAATTTTAACAAACATATCAAATTATAAATTATTCATATCTGTATTACACTCTCAGGTTGAATATTATGTCAAGTTAAATATGAACCTTAATATTTTTGTGCAAATGGAGATAGATGAGTTTATAAAAGAAAATGTATTATAAACATTAGAGTTGTGACGGATCGTTAAAAATGTTCTCGATTTCTATATTAATTGAACTTTCAGAGGTTATTAGCTATTATATCCAATATATTAAATTACTAATTACAAAAATCTATATTTCTCAAATGATAACTAATATGAATGACAATAATGCAAATAAACCAAAAATGAGTAGGTATTTTATGGAAAAGAGATTATATAAATCAAAAACATATTTTCGACATAATACTGAGTAGTAGTTTTCATAAAATTTATTAGTGACAAACATTTAATGTCAAATTGCTTGCTTTCTTTGGTTAATGGGTTATTGGGTTATTTCCACGATTTTACTACGCACATTATAAAGCAAATCAGAATTTAGTTTTCACGCCCAGAAGTAAATGTGTTGTAGAGGGTATAAGTTTAATAGTACGCAGTAAGACAAACAGATTCAAGATAGATGGAGAACAATTTTTGAATATGCAAAAAACTTTTAATAAATCGTTTATGTGGGCTCTCCCCCACAAGTTAGGAGGCTATAAAAGCTCAAACAAAAGCAAACAACTCTTATGAGTCTTTCTAATTATAATTTTGTGTCGATTACTACATTATAAATACAATTTTTAAGGCAGGTTTATTGTGTTTATTGAGCATGTCCTAGGCCTTACTCATGTAAGTTAATTGAATATGTCAGATTTTTGCAACGATTAATAACGTGGTAACAAAGGACTAACTTGCTTCAAAAAAGGCAAAGATTTCAACGTCCGGAACCAAGTGGATCAGTAACTTTATCCTCTATCGAGCCGCAAGAACGAGTGAAGAGGAGTGAAACTAAGAAACAACTCAAAACGGCTGGTAGAGTTCTGGTGGATTCAAGAATACCGCCTAGATAAAATCGTAAAATACGAGATAAACCTCGACCAAATTAAAACATAGCTACCGACAATTCCGTCTCCAAAGCCAGAGAGCGGATGGCGAGTCTGCGGCGTCATAAAACCGCCCGCTTCGGCTATGGAATGGAACCCAGACAGAAGATCCCGATGGAGTAAACAAGCGAAAAAAATCCCCATATTAAGTTCCAAGCAATCGTGCCAACATCATGTATAGTACTTGGTAGCAGCTAACGATGACCTTGGAAAATATGGTGAAATAGTCATGAAATTGTTTTAATCTCATGTTTTAAAACTACCAAATCAGGTCTCCTTTGACTTTTTTTTGTATCCTAGCATTAAAGTTCCACCTGGCGAGGAGACGACTACTATTACTTGGAATGATTTGAAAGGCTGGACTTCAAAGAAAACTATATTAAAAAAAGTCTTATTTATTCGTAAGTTCGAAAACTTTTCAATATACTCTCGTATATGCATTATAGTTCAGTGAAGCTAGTGGAATTTAAAATATATACGTTTGAACGCATACCTGTTGCACATTGCAGATACTCAGGGTACAACTTTCTAATAGATAGCTTAAACGAATTCAGCGATTAATATTAAAATAAAAAGATCATAACTTGGAGGTTCTTCAATTAAACAAACATTATCAATATTTTTAGTAAAAAATACCCAAGTCATTATCAATCTTTCAAATTGATAAATGTTTTTTGATAAGCTCTCATATCGTGTGCGGAAATAGAATAATCTCTGTTAATCCTATGATTACAGATCGAGGAGTAGAAGCTCAATCAGCATTCGGTATAGATATGGTTGCTCATTAATTTAAACACAACAAAAACTTGCATCAGTAGTATCGAATACGAGAAGTTGCACTCGTACGTTGAATGAACATCTAATAGGGAAAATTGGTATATGGATATCATCACAATGAGATAGTCATTTATAATTCTGTGTCTTTCTTTTGATCTTAATCAAAGGCTTTTCTACGTTCATAATTCTAGCGTTATGGTTCTTTTCTTCATTTACTCCAATTCTTGTATTTTTCTATGAAATTCATTGTCGATGATCTTCGATATTCTACTTATTTGTTATTACATTCATTTCCTTGTTATCTTTTCTATTAACCCCTTCCAATTTATGTTGCTTGAACGTACATTAATCACAGATGAAATAACTGTTGAATAGATTATTGTGACAAATATCTCAAACTCTCCATTACTTGTTAATAGTTTGTAGCCACTCCATTGATTTTAGCTTGATCTTATCAAACCTTGATTATAAAGCTGCATCCAAACTAACGACAAGGTATTACGTTTGATAAATTATTTCATTAGAATTGGTAGCTTTATCATTAACACATTAGTTCACAAGCTTATTGGAGACTGCTTGGGAAAATGGCAGTTACAACTTATTTAGAACTTAAAATATATGACGAAATTTAATTTGCGATTATGCATCTTTGTGACGAAAGCAGATATAATCATGAAAATGGTGGAAAGAAGACAATTATTCATAATTGTGAATATCTGGGTTATTATTTATTGATTTCCGACAATAGTCAAAAAAATAGGCATACTAGAGCTGCTACTTAAGTTTTGAGATATGTAAATATGTCAAATCTGACATTGTTATCATAAAGTTTGATATTTCATATTTGTAATACTTCTTCATGGACAGTTTCTATAAGTGTAAGCTGTTCCGATTAAGGAAGACAGAATGCCAACGATTTCTCTATCCTTCGAGGTTCCAGCTCGGTTCTGCGCATTCTAAAGCAAGCGCAGTATAGATAAACTGTCTCGAACGAGAGAGAAAATGAATATTGTCGGCACCGTAACGCAGGGACGTTTTTTCTCATACCAACTGTCCATATAGGAGTATTACATATATGATATTTTTAATGGTGAACGTAATCAGAACGTGTTGTTATATGAGTGCTATTTGAGTTGATTACATTTACTTGAAATCATCATCTTGGTAAATCATAGAATTAAATAGCAATCATTGTCGTGCGATGATTTTCAAGCACTCTCAAAGTGGATTAAACCAACAGAAATGTGCCAATCAACTCGTTTCGACTTTTGGTGATGAAGCACCACCTCGAGCCACCATGTTTCGCTAGTTTTTCGAATTCAATTACGGTCGCTACTAGCTGAATTTTGTGAATATCAACCAAAATCGCTGTTGTACCAGCGAAACTAAACAACAAGCGATTTATTTCCTCCTATATACGAACTTCGCAGCAAATGGTCGCCTGTTTTTACGGAATAACTGGACATGTCGCCATCGTCTCATTAGAGCAATGTAGAACGTTCACTTCTGCTAGAAGTTTTCACAAAAAACAGGAGAATCAATCCCAGAAGACGAATCATTCTTCATTAAGACAATGGGAACTCTCACACATCAGTTCAAACAAAAACATTGAACAGTCAAAAAATCGAATTGATAGATCATCTGGCGTACAGTCCTTGCTTGGCACCCAATGATTTCTTTTTATTCTAGCAGATCAAAAATAAACTGCGAGGTCAACGTTATTCTACACCTGAAGAAGCGGTTGGTGCGTTCAAATCACATGTTTATTGAAGGGTTCTCAATCGGACTGTAAAAAATATTTTAATTTAATTTAATTATTGTTTTCATATTTCTATCTTAAAACTCAAGTAGCAATCCTCGTAAGAGTAGATTTGAAAGCAATAAAAACTTAGAGTTACTGTTTTAAAATTTGTATCAAAGGAACAAACGAATCTAAGCGTTTTATTGATAAATAAATGTTGGGAAAAATGATTTCAGACAACTGAATAATGGTGGAATAGAATAAAATATAGTCAGAGCATTCTATTACGGACTCTAAATCGATGAATGAGATAAGTTCTAACTAAATTGAGAATTCGAAACTTTTTTCAGTTGAAATATGTCTGAAAAGTAATTCAAATTTGTCGAATACATGTTTTTCCTATTTTATGTAATCTCTTACCTTTAATTCATTGAAAAATTCAACCAATTTAGAATTCAGTATCTCCGGAGACTGGATACTACTGCATGTAGTTACTCAACAATAAACTACTCGAAGGTAAGTGCACGAATTCCTTCTATTATTCAGGTCTTCATTATTAAGTAATTTAGTTTTTACACTATCAAATGACAAAAGTTCCGAGAAATATAACGTCACACCTAAAGGCAACTGCTTTCAAATTATTAACAACATTCTTCTTCTCGCGAAATCAATCTAAAATCTGAGATAGTGAAAAATTGATAACATAATCGATTTTGGAGTTCATAAAAATTTAAGCAAAAAAATTTTACAATTTTATTTGGTTCCAAATTTTAATTAAAACAAAACACCTGTGTTAATTGATTGTTTAAAAGTTTTCGTCGATGACAAACTGGGTTGCATACTTTTTTTTATTATCGATTATGGTTCGTGCAAGCTGCTTAATCTGATTAGAGGAATTTAGATTAGGTTTATAGCCAACAAAGATCAATATTTCCAGCTTTCCAGTTTATTAATTACGGATTCAAATATGCAGGCGACTGAAATAACTCTAGCCAGTAATCGTTACCGCACATTCTAAATTTCTCTTTTATATTAATTGGGTGAATGTGAAATTGTTATAAAGGTTAAACCGAAGGTCTATAAATTGCTCGGTTACGATATTTTTTATACCGTTCATATTCAGGAGGAAAACTTAGTACACAAAATTTCATCTTTTTACTACATACATCTACGACTTTTTTTATCGATATCAACATGGCTCGCAATTGCAAGGAGAGGCTGTAACTACTAATTAGTTTTGACGTTATTACGTCTCATCAGAGTAGTTTAACAATCCTCGTTCGGGCTTGAGACCCGAACTGAAGACAACGTAAAAGAGCGTCACTATTTGGTTCATGTATTTGAACGAGGGTTATTAAACAGCTCTGATGAGACGTAATTACATCGAAACTAGTCAGTAGTTACAAACTCTCCTTGCAATTGCGAGCCATTGGGGATGTTCATATTGTATATTCGTCGAGTCATTAGCTAGGAAAGTAGTTGTTTTCTCTTTCGAAGAACGGCAGGATACATTTTCGAAATATTGAATTTCGAAATTATTTCAGAGGTGAGAAGTCCTTTATTTTGATACATTGTACACACCTCATTTACCATCGAAATCTATATTATTGGCGACTACGTTAGATTTCTACCTGACCAGTGGTTCGCAGTTGGAAGTGAAGATAGCGCCAGTGACCGTTCGATGGGGAATGTTTAACTACATGGACCAAATAACGAAGCTCTTTGACGTTGTCTTCAGTTCGGGTCTCAAGCACGAACAAGAGCTGTTAAACTGCTCTGATGAGACTTAATAACGTTGAAACTAGTCATTAATTGCAACATCTCCATGCAATTGCGTGCCATTGGGGTTGTAAATATAGACAAAAGGGTTGATTTGCATCACGCTCAGAGGGGTTATAATTCAATATCTTATCCTATACACCTGGACTAACCAACTTTCCCAAAAAAATCAACAAATGCTTAAAAATGCAAATTGGATCTTATCTCAGCGAGGTCATCTGGATCACTTTAAGATTCACTGATAGAACGATGGGAATTTGTGTAGATCCTTGTCGAGCCTCGTAATTCTTTGGGAGTTCCCCTTAACCACTTTAGGAATCTCTGGTCTATCCTTAAACCGATCAATATCTACTTTTTCTAATATCTAGAACATCTTCCTTTTCATATTCTTATTTTTGATCAAGTGTCTTCTAGTTATCATCATCATTTCGGTTGGTTATACTCAGTTCTAGTTATCGAAGTTCCATTCTAACAATATTGATATCATGATCAGTTTCTTCACTACCTCATGTTGTCCTCAGGTTGTTATAATAAGTGAACATATAGGTATGAGTGCTAAATAGTGAGGAATATTAATAATTTTTCATCAAGTACATTTCATTGATTGTTATTAAATCTAAAATTGAACAAATGACGATTGGCTGTCGCCCTAATCAGTGTAAATATATAATTTGGAATCTAATAATCATCATCAAGTAGCGTAATTCTTCTTCTTAATTTAGATTTTTATTCAGTTAGCATACTTTCAAGTTTTATCTCTAGTTGTCGACAATTTGTTGACCAACATTTCATTGTATTCTCTAAAACATATTTGTTACATTTACAAGCACCGCTCCATTTAGAAACAGGCCATTCGGAATAAAAAATAAACAGGACATTAAATATAAACGTCTAGTATGAATGAAACGAATGGACCTTTAAAAGAAGTTTACTCTGTGAGAAGTAATTTAGAGTTGAACATACTCGGATAAAGAATATGCGTACAGCCGAAAAATATTACATTCTTCGAAGACGTTTAATTAGGCTTGAAAGAATTCACATATTTCTGAGTTTCTTGCTGGAAAGCGTAACAGTTATAAATTGAAAGACCAAGAATGCTCGTAATTTCAAATTAAACAACATTTCTTATTTCTTCATTATCTTGCATTATTGTGTTTTCGACGAAATTGATTTATTCATGCACAAGTCATCCGTAATGGAAAAATGAATATTTTAAATATAAAATAATTTTTCTAAGAAAAAAAGTTTTTTGGGTATGTTATTGATTGAATATTTATTTTTTGTAGAGCTAATATTTAATAGGTAAAGGTACTGCAAATGTATTAGTAAGTTGAAATGTTGTGTCTGCAATTGATACTTTGTTTTCTTTATTTTCATTAGATAGATATTGTCCTTTTATTGAGAAGTGACGAGGGTGATGATATATATTTGGACTTGCACTTGCATCAAATTCCACTAAATGATTTGGAAAACTAGAGAGAAAAATCCATGCAAGTTTAGGTGTGATTTTGGTTGCATATACTTAGGAACCGCTTTTTCTTGAATAAACTCTAATTAGTAAATAGCTTTGCCAATTTAGAAAATTTCATATAAAAGCTGTCCTCATGAACTGTATTTCAACATTTTAGAAGTTTATTTCCATATTATCTCATGTTTAATCACGTGTTTTATTGAATTGGAGGTTTATGCGGACTAATTTCGAAAGTATACGGTAACAAACTTTGCCTTATTGCAAGAATCAATTTCGATTTGCAAATGGTGAATGTCCGAAATGCAGTATATGTTAAGATACTCTGGTGCCTGTTAACAGCCACCAAGGTAGTTGGAGAATGACCGTTATTTATCCTTTTCAAGATGATTTCGATCATTCACCGGTGACTGTTATCATAGACCACGACAACTTGTCAATGTTCATTATGACCGAAATTATGATGCTTGCTTGATTCATATAGAGAAATAATGATGTGTGGAAATAGAAGTTCTGGGCCAGTATATGACTAATTAAGTCACAAATTGTTACAATAAATAGAATCATAAATAGATGCAAATCGATTATTAATCGAAATTATTAAAACAACCTACCTGTACTAGGTATAGGTAGGTAAGTTAGGTTAGGTTAGGTTAGGTTATGTTAAACAAACATAACCTCTTCGTTACATGTGTTAAAACAAAATAGCGCAACGACGCATTTTCGACTGTGGTCAGTGAGTGAAGCAGCGTATATATTACGCAGAGAGAACAGTATATATTACGTTCTCGCTTTTCGAACAAACACTGGCGTTTGTTAACATTCACACAAATTGTAAATCGCCGAATCACAAATTCACCGGTGTATGTTCGATTCAAGTATAAATTAAGAACAGTTTTCGAGTTACACCATCGAAAATGGCGATTGTCGACATACACTGGTGCATCTTAACATTCACTAATATTGGACATTCACATATACACCATACAAATCATTGAAGGCGCACTGCAATTATCTTCTTTTGTTAAATGTCTTTTACAGATATTTTAAGAAGAAAAAAATATATCAAAAATTATTTACTAAAGAGTTACTACTTGTATACATTTCATATTGTTGAAAAATTTAACATGTACAGTTTGTTTTGTTTTTCCTTACTGTTATTGGGGGTCATGTAGTCAAGCACTTACTCAATAACATACACTTTTCCAATACGTCCCACTGATAATTTCAGCGACAGTCATAAAACTTTCTATCAGGATTTATTTTATCTAATATTTTATGTGAAAGAAAAAATATACAAAGTAATCGTAAAGTTAAAGTACTATAAATAATAATGTTATAAGTTAATTTGGAGCTATGTTCTACCCTATATACTTCCAATGAACTTTTATAGATTGCTTGAATTGTTTGGAACAACTTCAACAACAGACATCGAAATAAACGAGTTCAAAGACTTCGAATACACTGTATCAAAATAGTTTTGATTTGAAAAAGTAAGAATTTATTTCCAAAATAACAACCACACCTTATTCATATCGCTCTGTCTGTTGGATCAGAAATTTTGAAATCAATATCACACTAATTCCAATTATTATTTTGGCTGGACATTTTGCATGATCACGTACCTACTCCTGTTGACAATACATATATCAGTTGAATTAATCTACAAATAAATTAATAGTATATTAGTAATTCATTCAATTTATATGGAAAAATATGTTGTTTCTAACTTATGTCCATTAATTTTCCACTATCACTAAATTAACATTATCCGACATAAATAGGTCCCATTCCTCTCAAAAGTAAACCCAAAGAGTCGCTTTCTCACTCTCACACACATATTTAAAAAATTAATTCTAGCTAGGGTTGACTGAAAAGTTTCCTACCCCAAACTATCAATATCTTCTTCTTCAGGTGCCATCTCTATTTAAAGGAAGATCCTGAGTGTTGCAAATTAAAGATGATGTGTTCATACTAGTCCAATCGCGTATGTTTTTTAACCATGAATATTGGCTGCGACCAGGTGCACGTTTACTTTCGATTTTTCCTTCTATTATTAATTTCAGTATATAATACTTGCTGTTACGGTATATGTGACCCAGATAAGCGGTCTCTCTTCTCTTTATTATTGCAAGTAACTCTCTTTCTTAACGTATGTGTTGAGTCCATGATACTTTTAGTAGTTTACCGAAGATCCATATTTCAAAAGCCGCGTGTCTGTACATGGTATCCACTCTAAAACTTTAAATACCCATGTTTCTGCTCCTTTATAAGAGAACTGAGAACTGAGTTTACAAAACTGTATCTTTAGTTCAATTTCAAGGTTGCATTACATAATAGGTTTTTCACCTTTAGGAATATAGCTCTAGTTTGTTCTTTACGCTCTAGCTCTAGCTCTCTCTATTGCGATGTCATAGATGTTCATGTTCAGTTGTGTTATTGCCATTACTTTTGTTTTTGTTACATTAATTTTCATCTCCCACTTTTACAACTTTGTTGATAAGGCGTTGAAGGGCTTGTGGATGGTCTGCAATGATAACCGTGTCGTCTGCTGCATAACGTATGTTGTTTAATATCCTTCCGTTAATTTTTATTCCATACTCGTCATCGCCTATTGCTTTGGTAAATATGTGCTTAGAGTACATATTTAACAGTATTGACGACAAAACACAACCTGTTTATACACAAGGCTCTGATGTCGTTTGTCCATATCTAACCGTTGCGTCTTGGTTACAATAAAGTTGTGTGATAAATTCGATGTCTTGTTTGTCCAACCCCTTTTCAGTAATGTCAGAAGGACGGTATGATTAAGTCGATCGAAGGTTTTCCCGTAGTCTATAAAACAGACATAGACATTCTTCCTCATGTCTCGACATTTCTGTAAGAATACTAATAATCTGGCTAGTGCTTCCCTTGTTCCTAGACCTTCGCGAATTCCAAATTGAATTGGTTTCACATTCATGGTACATTCTGACCTGTATAATTTTAAGTAGAATGTTAAGTACTTATCAATGTAAGTTAGGAAATATATGTATGTATATGCGCATACGTTGAGAGATTTTCACTAAAATTTCAGCGTATAAATGTGATCTTGTGAATATTTATCTAGTAATGGAAAAAACTGGATATCGAGTAGATATTTTTTTTGAAAGGCAAAATCTTCACGCAAATGAGTCGTTAGATACTGTGTACGGAGACTCTGCACTATCATTAATGTCTTTATGATCCTGGGTAGTTGAATTCAATTCATATTAGCTTGACTAACTACGAGAGCTCGGGATGACCACAAACTGAGAGAACCAGTGGTATTAACGAAAATGATTACTAAATGGTACTGTTTTTCCGTCAGATTAAGGTTAGCGAGATAGAAGAGTCGTATCAAAAAGACGCGTTTGCGATATTCTGACTGAAAAATTATGAATACGTTAGGTGCTGCAATCAACTTGGATCTATCACCACATTCCAGGAACGAAAAATATATCTACTTTATCGTCTGCATATACTATGTATAATAACTAGTTATTTTCTTTTATCGTTTGCATCATCCTATCCTTAACTAGTATCAACAGGAGAGGACTGAGACTTTCTCCTTGTTTTCTTTTCTCTTTTGTTTGATCAAACCATCCCTTTATAATCCTATTTCCACACTCTATACAATTTTTATGTATATTCAGTCAAATGAAGCTTTTAAACTGATACATGTAATATGTAATTTTTCCTCGTATTCTATTTTCCTTTCTATTAACTTCCTTAATATGTACATATCTATTCTTTGTTTTGTTTTTCTATATGCACTTTTTTCCTCCTCCATTTCTACATCATTGTATTCCCTTTGTCTATATGATTTCCGAATTGGTTTCAAACCAACTAAGGATCAAGATTTTGCCGTGTAGTTTTCACATTGAGGTAGCTTCTTTATCACTTAAAGGTATCATTCGAGTTTCTCAAAAGTCTCTACCTGTTTTATTTGTTATATTAATTCCTTTCCTGCTGGCTCTAAATATTTTATCATTCCTGCTTCCATTAGCTTTTCCTATTTCACTTATACTTCTTCCATGTCTCCGACATGTCTTTCGTGTACATTTTCTGTATTGTTCCCATCATCTCTAATGCTTATTTCCTTTTCTGCTTTTGTTCCAAAAGAAATTAAAAATCATCTACTGAAAAATTAGTATTCAGTATATTTGGCCACTTTGACCATATAGTTTTTTACGAAATATGTGTCATCAGAAGAAGAAGAAGATTTTTAATATTAATATTTTCTCAATTTATTTACATTTGTTTTGTTTTGTATTTTACAAAAATTCACTACACCGCTTTGTGTTAACACTTTATAATCATTGTACTCGTATATTTCATTTACTAAGAAATTTGATAGTTATATATAATATATGATTTTTTGACTAAAATTTCTTTATAATTACTATTAAAAATTGTTCCGCCACAGACTATCCATCCTTCGTTTTACCTTCATTTACAGCCTTGCTTGATACCAATGGACTTTACCCATGGTCGCCCTGCTGTACATTAGTTTCCAACTGAGTGGATAAATCAATGAGGAGAGGAACGATCTCGTGAGGTCTTTGTCTCTACCACATCCACAACCTTCGTTAGATGTTATTTTTTTCACTTTTGCGGATAAATATTTCTGTAATACTCCGTCCTCAGCGAGGTATGGATGTGTATATCAGTTCGGCATTTTGGAGCTTTCGGTGTGTCGCGTTGGTTGTCGTTTTAGTGCCTATATAACATTACTATGCTAGATTGCGACAAACATTAAACCTGTTAAGTGGTAACGAAATGTTGGCTTAATAGTAAACACAGTAGTGTGAAATTGATCGATACATTGAGTGAATTGTTTTGATATTAACCTACATATTATGCATTTGAGGTATATATAGGGTTATGATAAAATAATGCAAGTTCATTAAACGCACAATATTGATTTTCGAACAAAATTTAAGAAAAACCGTCAATTTTGTCAAAGTGGTAACGATTCTTTACATTATTTGATAAAGCTTATTTTTTTGGAATATAAAAACTTGGGGAGAGGAAGATGTTATCCGAGATCTGTCTGAGAATCTTCATTTTTGTGGTCTCCAAGAGTTTTTTGCTTTTGATGTTTCTGATTATCGCTTTATGAATTCGTGTCTTTGCCTCTTGTTTTAGGGGTTTGCTCCGCCTTACTACGTTGTGAAGACATCTCGTGGCCTTATTTGCTCTAGCTACTTATCCTCTTACTTCGTCTTCTACATCTCCAAAACTAGTTATATCAAATATCTTTAATTTTAGTAAAAATTTGAGTTAACTAAACATTTCATTAAACCAAAATTTTTTCTTACAGAAATTATGTCCCGTTCACTGCCTGATATAGGCAGAATTAGAGAATTTTCGATCATATATGGAATTATATAGTCATTTAATGCATAATTTGTTTCAGAGTCTTCTAAATTTTCTGGTTGTTTAACGTAGTCCCGTGATTCATGTGTCCCCACTGTAAAAATCAAAGGGGGAAGATCAGTTAACATAAGTGGCCACTCTATTGATCCACATCTTCTAATTCAAACTAATTATCCAGACACTTGCAATGTCGCAATTAAATTCGGAAGCACTACCATACGAATAAATTCTAAATTTCCCTCAGCTGTGAAATGCTGTGAAATAAATGAAGAGCAATTAATTTTCTCCTGACGTTTCCTACCCAAACATTACTTTTTAAGGGACACTGGTTGGGTTTTGCCTGGATCAAGTGAGGATTTTCCCGAGCCCAGTAGCAAAATTTTTGTCGATTTACTGTAATATTTTAATATAACGTTACCTCCCGTGAAAATATTACACTATCAAAAATGTTTGGCTTTTTATCACAGTGCCTCATAAAATTCCAAATCTCTATCTGGATCATCTCCTGAGGGTTAGTGAACAAGTTGAAATTTGTATTGAAAAAGTTTTTCTTTCTCGAATAACTTTACATTAATAATATTTTTGTTGTAGTTGCGTGAGGGTTGTCTCCTAATAATAGAAAAATTTTTAAGATTGTATCGTTGCTTATTCCCAGTCCTCCAGATTTTGGAACAACTCTCTTGCTTTCCGTTTCAATAAATTTCACAACAATTCTGCACAGTACATGATAAAAAATTATAAAAATAGATGTTTTGAATAGGTAATTCTCAGTTTTAATTGTTTTAATTACATAGTTTATAAATAATTACATTATTTTTTAATCATAACTCTGTATTTTATTACAGAAAAGTTTAATAACATAATCAACATTTGAAACAATGAAAATAATTTCGAATTTATCTTATAGTTGTACCTTATTATTATTATTTTCAAATTGCTTCACCTCTTTCACCTTCTTCTTCATTCTTATTGTCATCATTTCTCAAATTATCTGATTTCATCAGTTCTGATGTCTGAATCTTTTATATTATAATCAATTGAATATCGGAGTATATTTTAGATAAAATGAAAACTAATTAACTAAATTTCGTGGACCAGAGATTCAAACTAGAATTGTTCCTTAACAGATGAAATATATCGAATGTCAAGGTCCATAATAGGCTCAAATTTCAAAAGTATGTATTTGTAGAAAAAATATTCATTTTTACGTGGAAATTGAAGTGCTTGTTTTAATTAATTATTTTGGATGAAAAGATCTTTTTTAATCAAAATAGAATATTAGAAATGAAAAATGTATCCATTTAAATTAAGTGATTTTTGTTTCAAAAGGTTTTAATTTGTCCAAGTAGCTGAGAATTCAAATCAAAATTTTATTTTGACTGAGGATTCACTCACAAAAATAGAAGAAAAAGAATGCGACAGAAAATCCAAGTTTTATCTGTTTTTTTACAGATAAAAACATAGTATCAAAATAATTTTGATAGACTGAAAATAAGTAATAAATATATTAAAAGACATCATTTATTCTCGAGCATATCAAATACTGTAATTGAAATTTGAAGTTGATTTTAAATAGTTCTAATGATTTTAACGGCATTTTAGATATATTTCTAGGAGTATTTCCCATGAAATAAGATAAGATTTGTTCGAATCATCCAATCGTACATATCATTTTCGATTAAAAAACTTAATATTATTACTTGAGTAGATTTTCTACTTTTATTTTCATTATACCGTTAGATTAACTTTCTACATCCTAGAAAGAACATAATTTTGCCAAATCCTATGATATTAATATACATCAGACTATTTTTCTAATCAAAAAAGACTATACATTTTTATATAATTCATGCAATTTGTACTATTATAGCCTAAAAACGTTTTTCTTCTTTAATTTGGTTGTGACTTTCAAATACTTGTTTGAATCAGTAGAGCTCATATCTAATGCTCAATAAATCGAAGTCTCCAGCGATGAATTTAGTTTTGGCCTTTCTCTGCCAAGACATTTACAGGGACATAGAATTCTCTTCACATGATCACGCATCAACTATAATTTTTTCCCTACATTGACAAAAGATAAAATTTATTATTATGACTATTTATATTGAGCTTATTGAAGCTTATTGAATTTTCTTGGAACTAGGAGAGAAAACTGAGAAAGAATTGTCTATAGTCTACCACAAGACTTATGACTTCTATATTTTTTGTATTTACAGAGCACCTGACACTGACTTTCTGTCACATACTACTGATTTTAATGGAGTCCTTACCTCTAAAAAGCAAACTAATTCTATGTGGCGATCTCAAGAATGTCTTCAGTCAATTTTTGATTCTTCTGGTATGGTCATGCATATAACGGCACCAACCAGACCAGTTTTAGTACTATAACTATGTCGTGCCATCGTATGATGCAGAATACACCGTCTGTAATTCAGGTCTCTCAAGCACTGTTAACAAAATTTACGGTAAAATCCAATACTTAAAATACTTCTCGCAAATTATGCAGTATCTTTTCGGAAAAAAACTGACTGGAATATGCTTTCTGGTGATGTGGACGAATAAAACAATAAAAGCTGCCAAATATATTTTTTATAATCAGAGTCTTGCCAATGTTCGTAATGTTTCTAAAGAATCATGGTATAAGAAATAAGGCTTCTAGTTTCTCTTGGAGCAACCCTGATCTCACGGCACTTCATGGGACCATATTTAATGACATAATCACCCTTGAATCATGGTGCGATTCTAATCTTCTCCGCATCAACGTTTCTAAAACTAAAGTTTTATTATATAAAAATACATTGCTGCCTTTTTTATTAAAAAACACCACTATTGTCGTCGTTGAATCTATAAAATCCTTATGGCTTGTTGTGGACAATTCCTTGAAAATATTGCCGCCTCATATAAAAAATGATGTTCCTCCTGTTTGCTGAAATCAGTTTCTAAAGAGCTGAATTTATCCACCTCCTTAACAGTTTATTATGCCCTTATTGAATCGCATATTCGACATGCCCGTCTCTTCTGGGGTACATGTGATGCGACTCAATTTGAATCTCTGGTTTAGTTTTCCTAATTCGTAAGCACGCTTCTCCAATTTCAGAAAGATCGTTGCACTGCTGACCACTTAGGAACGTGGATTACGATCTTTACCTACCTACTCCACGTTCAGAATTAGTTAAGGGCTAAATATTTTACAATGCAAAAAAATGCCAATTTAAATCAAATCGATATCATCTTTTCCCGCATTCCGCAATAATTTGTGGTCATATTTACTGGAAAAGTACCTCCTACTCTGTAAACTAATAGTATTTAGTTACGATTACCTATAATTTTGTATCTTTAGTTAGTTATTTTTGTTTGTTCTCAAGTTTTTACAAGCTCTCCTTCAAGTAACGAAATCGAATTTTAATCATATAAACCCACATCTAAACACAAAATAGAAGACGCTGAACTCATCCTCAATGGATAGACTGTTTTCTTAAGGTACTTGCGAACTGAAAACCTCTCAATGAGCCGGTCTCAAATTGGATATCTTTCCTTTTTATCTTATTTCATTTCGATCAGTTTGTTTGCAGCCTGTCTGATTTTTTTGGATCAATACATTAATATTTATATCACTCACTTTAAAATTTATTAGAGATATTATGTTGTTTGTTTGTCCCAATTTCTAGTTCATGGTCGTATTCCCAGTTCGACGTTCTCCAACTACTGTTTGGCGTCTTTGTGCTTGGGAAACATTCGATTCGTTCTTCACTAGATCGTTTGACTGTTATCTCAATGAAAATTTGCTTAATTCCTGCATAAAAGAATGAAATATGTGGTCTAAAAGTGCTTGAATGTGACATTGGTATGATACAATTATTTGTTCTAAGTAATTTGTAGTGTAGAAGTGGTTTAATAAAGATGATATTCAAGAAAATTGAGCTCTAAATTATGAAAACATCAATATTTTACTGTTAATTAAAAGGAACCATAACAATTTGTCTGGTAATTGACCTAATGTTTCCACTTACTTCATTCGCTACGTGCGGCTGTAGCGGAATTAATGAATTTCGTTTGGTTATGCTATAAATCACAATTTAGGATGTTATTAGTTTGTCGCCATACTGTTGATTCTCTCCTATTTATTGTTTATCGTAAAGTATATCATATTTATATTCATTCAAGAAGATGGAAGTTATAAATTTGCCATACATCTATGTGACCGATCGCAAAACAAAAACAGTTGATGTCATTAACCAGCAACCTGTTAATTAGAATTTGCGTAACAATGGAGTCGGATATGTTGGAGATTTCAAAATGAGTTCCTTTGGTAAGATTTCAAACAGACATCATTCAAAGTATTGTTGTAAATATAAAAATGAATACAAAACAATCGAAATTATAGATATGGAGACAATTTTCGATGTTCTCGAGAATGGTTGCAGAAGTACCTGGCCTAACAAATAAAACTTTGGAACAAATATATTCATTAATCTCTTTTTAGCTCCATAGACTTTTTCTAGCGAAGTTCAATAAGTTCGATACCCTTTTTACAATAAGAATCGGCAAGCTCCTCAAATTAGCCATTAACTGCCGATATCGCCTCTTCATTATTGGAAAATCTTTGATAACCGAGGCATTTATTCAAGTTTGTTATCAGAAAATTATCTTAGGGGACTAAATTTGGCGAATAGGGTGCATGAGGTAGCAATAATACTCGCCGTTAATAATTTTTCCTTGTTAAATATATCGAATGAAAATTATCCCACTCGGATCCCAAAAAATCGATGCAATGACCTTGCCTGCGGATAGAACGTTGTTTGCATTCTTTGGAGCAGGTTCTCCTTTTTAAATCCATTGTTTTGATTGTTCTTTTGTTTCGGGTGTAAAGTTTCACCAATGGTTATGAAACGGCACAAAATTTCGGCTATATTTTTGTGAAACATTGCCAAACACTCGATGAAAACATCTTCACGACGCTAACCCATATAGCGCACAGCATTCTCATGTCTAAATTTTCAGTTAATACGCGATATACCGGACTTTTTAAATGTCTACTATGTCTGCTAGTTCGCGCACTTTCAGTTGACGATCATCTAGTATCGCTTTGTGGATTTTCCCTAACATTTCTGAGACGTCACCTCATTTGGTCGACCACTGCGATGCTGGTCTTCGTAGGTCGTTTAAACTCTGGTACCCAATATTTTACAGTAGATAACGGAGGAGTAGTCTCATCCAGAGTAGAATCTGGTTCAGCTTTTATATTAGTTGGGCTTGTATATTGTATTTTGTGATTGTATAGCATACCGATAACCAATTTTCTCCATGTTCACAAATTCACTGAAAACTGAATTCACCATTGCTTTAAATGATATCCAAATAAGAGTAACATTGACTGAGGCACATTACTGGAGTTTGGTTAACTATAAATTAATATAATATGTTCAAAGCATGAGTACTTCTCTAATCACAGCTATTTTGTAGCTTTATAAACCGAAATATATATTTTCAATTGACCTTATATAATTTGAATTATGTCATACCACAACATTATAGTCTTTTCATCATCTATATAATGTATTACTTTACGCTCGTGATGGCATATTGTTTGTATATTATTTGGTTGTACTTACATAGAATTGGCAATTTTCAAAGATTCAGCTGATAGCGAAGCTGCAGCATCGTTTGACTCATAGTTCATCTGGATATCTACTTTCTGTAAGGAAATACGTAATCCAGATGAATCCTGGCAACATCCTTAAAACTGATTTGTTTTAGGATAGGATATGCTGTACTCTAATTATCATTCAGCAACTGTGGTACTCTTCCATCCTCCATGACGCTTTAGCATTGTTATACTTGTTTTCGCCAAAAAGTTGCCGACGTTGAACGTAAACAATAAAAAGTTTAATTTACGGTGTTGTTCGAATCCAAATACTTCGCAAAAATATAGATAAATCTCCCAAATGTTTTTGTTTTAAACCGATTGTATAGTACAGCGTATATCTTATAACTCTTCAGCAACAAAAAGTAGACAATAATAATGTTAATGTAATGTCACAGATGAAAATGGGAAATTGGTGAATGAAATTAAATTGAAAACACATATATTTATACGCTAATACGACATAAGTTTGTTTGCAGCGCGTGTAGGGCGACTCACAGCCTCTGGACAGCAAGTATCGCCCTTAGGGCATAATTATCTACTTAATATCCTTGATACATAAATAACTGAAACTTCTAAAATATTGTGTTATCTGAATACTTTTAAGTATATTTTGAAAATTCAATTGATTGATTTCAATATTGGTACTGTATATCACATTTTCTCTCACATTTTTCAATGAACATATAGATTGGCATGTAGTTATATAGAGGTAACAAAATAAAATCGATAATTCAAGCATTCTTATCAGTTAAAAATACGTCAAAGAAATTTTATTAACTTTAACGAGCAAAAATAGTTCAATATTTTTCTGTTTTTCATGGATATATAAACGATTTCAATAAAAATAATTGCCCTAGTTTCTACCATTTTAATGTTATCAGTCAATCTACAATTGATGAATTGTACAATCAATCAAAAAATACAGGAAAAAACAAACAAGCTTTGAATAATACGACTTTATATCGACTACTTGTTTCATATTTTTTAAAAAATAAATAATTCACCTGAGAATCAACAGAATATTACTATTACTGCCTTCATCTTCTATACAATGGTTCTTTTCGTTCTAAAGTGTTGTTCAAAATGATGAGTTTGATTGTGATTTTCATCACAAAGTAATGATATGATAATGTGGTTTCATAAAATTGAGTCCCGTGTGAAGTTGTTTGGTGAAAGCAGAAAATAGGCAGTGTCCAAATGTCGTGTATTTTTTTCATTATAATCCTTGAAAATTGGTACAATTAATGAACTAATATGCTACGTTTATACGGTAACCGAGGCCAAATCACATACAACTTTGTGTTGTATCATAAGCGTTCTTTTAATCTATGAAAAGTACGAGTGCCGTTTTTTTCTTAACCTCCAAGGCTATAAATAACAGACAAGTTCATATAAAACAATAATTTTATCAACAAAAGATTAGTACACTCACGATTACTTTTCGACATAATCACCGAAGCTTTCCAATTTCTTCTCCAAAGAAAGTTGCTGCCAATGTTCAGTAACAATAGTATACAAAACAGATCTTGGAAATTCTGGAAATTTCGTAGACAAAGCAGTAATGGCGAATCTTTAACCATTCTATCAATTCCTTGAACCAGGTCATCTGAAACGACAGATCTCTGTCCTTGGGCCCCTTCATCATTCACTTCATTAAGGCTATCTTTCGACACCATTCACTCATAACATCATCACCCATGAAGTTTTCCTCATACACACGGCTCATTCACGTAGCGTCTGCAAGGAGCGATCGGAGGTTGAAAAATAAACGGCCCTCGTAGAAGTAGCTTTAGATTTTGGACTTGATTATTGATCTGTATTATTGTTTGACTAAAAATTTGCTCCAGCACATTGGATAGTCATTGTATAGCTCTTCACTTAGTTTCATATCTTTCACGATCTATTATGAATTATTATGAATTATTATTATGAATTATTAACATTTGGAGAGATTTATTGCAACACCAATAATATATTTGACACGTTCAATTTGACCTAGTATGTATCCATTTATTTGAGGTTTCTATTTTTCTATTGATTCAATGAAAAACGTGAACAATTTCATGACAAATAAATCATTTACTTCATAGAAAATTACCATAACTAGATTAAAAAAAAAATAGAGGAAATCATCCATATATTTGTATGTAACTTATTGATATTATATTCATACACACAATAGTATTGAGTTTGGCAATTCTGTGAAATAAATTTATCAATTACTCAATTAAATAGAGAGTTCGGTATAATTCAGCCAACAAATTTGTCTTGATAGAAAAAAATGCAGCGTCAAAATGAGTTTATTAAAAGAAATTACAAAAGAGATCCTAAAAAAGGTTACTGTAAGTGTTCATATTAATGCTCATCTTGATCAATGCATTTAAGGCAACGTTTCTCAACGAAGAGGCAGGTCCGCCGAAGCATCTCAAGTTGTCCTCGAAGAGTTTCAAATTGTTCTTCAATTGCAGTTCGGGAGAATGCGTGGTCCAATTGCAAGGACTCATTCCTTTTGAAGGGAAGAAATCATAAAGTGACAGGTCACATAACCGTGCGGTCCATTTAACGAATCTTCGTCCTCGCGCACACATAACGCGTAGTGCGACGAAGTTCTATCCTGTATAAGATAACGAATGTTCACGAGTGTTAGATCGTTATCCATTGCCCCACGTACATCTTCGAGCATTTCCAGATAACTTTGGCCCATCACGTGACCCCAGGCAGGTTTAATTCTTCTTCAATGAAGACGTGAGGATTTTGGTCGTTGTAGTACACCGCAGCTATGCCGATTGACAGTACCGTTCGGCTTAAGGTACCACAAAATTCCAATCAGCAATTGAAATAATCCTCGGGAAGTGTGTGGGGAGACGCGGTCGGTAAATTAGATAGTTTATGTGCTTCAGCATTCGTGTCGTCCAGAACGCGGCGCGTCGGCAACAGAAGAATTTCTGGTATGGCTTCCACACTGCTAAACGATTTAGTAGCGATGAGTTCGGAAATTGATATTGGAAATTGAAAGAAAGCTATGAATATTATTTTTTATCTTGGACGCGAGGAAGACGGTAAACACCATTCAATCGATAGCTGCTTGGAATCCGGATCGAACTTGTTCTTTGTGACGATGGTTTCACAGAAAGTCTGCAACACTCATGTTAATGAAATGCCCAGCGGATTCCATCCGTTTAATTTATTCAATCTTCAATCTCTTACCAGCAGGTTTTATACTCACTAAATAATGTCTGGTATTCTGCTTGTTCACCGATCCGACTATGCCTTATCCTCAGTCGCTTCCTTGCCATTGCTTAGCCGTTTGAACCAGTTGAAAACCCATTTTATTTCTACAGCTTTCATTCCGTACATACTTGTGCCTTCATGGATATATTACACAGTGACACTACAATTGACTACGTTCGAGTATCAACGGGTTTTTGGATCGTTATGTGTAGGTTCAACGAATTTTTAGATACAGTTTCTATACGTTTTGGGATTATAATACTGGAAAATACACCAACTATATCAAGTTGATTGAGGGGTTTGATAAACTTTAATACTGACGAAAAAACCGATATTTTTCGTTATATAATCAGAATTAAAACATTGTTTCTTAAATATTTCATACTAATTCATTTAGCTGTCAGATAAGGAAATGAGGCTTTATTGTATTGACGATACTTTTCATTTAAGTTAATGAATTTTCGAGGAAAATTTCTATTATAATAATCATATATATTTTATGGTTTTGAGATCCACAAAATACGACATATATTTTTCTAAAATATTCTCAGAAAAAGAACTTACTGAAGCTTTCTGAAAATTCTCGCTAGTACAGGAGAACGATTTATCTATATAGTTTTTCATACACCTTTTTATTCATTCATAACATGTATGTACGATATCGTCGAGAACATCATTTCGTTAAATATTTTTACATTCAAGGAGACCATAACCTCAATTTTGTATCCTTATCCTTATCACTACCTTTGCGGAGACCCTGCTGGTAGGCAAATTATTTTTGTTATTATTTAGACTTAGTATTATTTTAGTGTAGCTCGGATCGTAGTCAGAATATAATTTTTTGTTCGGTTTAGTTCGGTTCGTAAAATATTTCAGTGAATTCTGGACTATTTATTATCTTTTTGTTAGTGATTATTGAATAACAATATGATTTAAGCAATGTGTGATGGTAAATTGCAGTAAATAGAAACGTCCAGAAAGCCTAGACCGAAATTTCTAATTGTTATTTTTTAAACGATATATAATGGGTGTCCAATTATAGAAATATTCTTTTTTTTTGGTCAATAAATAATAACATTGTCATTTTGATGGTGTCCAAAGTTGTATAAACTGCCAAATATAAAATTTCATCCATTATCAATTATAAAAAAAATAGATATTGGAAATGCATTGTTTAGAAAGTTTGTATACTTATGAAAAAACATTAATCTAATAAGTAAACAAATGATTCATAGTTTTTTCTAAAAAAAATATTTTATTTGAAATGTATTAAAAAATAAAATTTAGACATTTGACGATTTTTTGGTAAGGCTAGTCTAAAATAATTCAAATAATAGATGAAGATAAAGAGGAAAACGTATATTATGAATCTGTAGATATAGAAATTCAAAGGAAAGTTGTTAATTTAGGAACTAGTACTTTCTAATAATTAGATAAAGAGTCCGCTATTAAGTAAAGTTGGAATTTATTTTCATGGATTGGACTAACTGGTTTATTAGCGGCAACAGTTTTCGATTGTTTGAGACAGATGAAAACAATCTCTGGATAGAATGCTGCTAAAAACCGTTTGTTGGAATTATTAAGTTTTACGAGAAACCTGTCAAAAATTTATTTTCCTCAAATGAACGAATTATGGACGAGTGATGCATTACTGTTTTTGGAGGTATCATTTTTCAGTAAATGAATACCAAAAAGTCTGCTGGTTTATTTCATAACTACTTTTTGCCCTATATAAAGAGAATGGAGTACTTTGCAAAATTTGTTGTCTTGCTCTGACAGAAAACTTATTAGTTACGTTTTGCATTCATCTCTTTCTAAGAAATATATTTGCAGCTTATACATTATACTACATCAAAAACTCACGATTCTCCAGGATTTACTGGAAATTTATCCTGAAGACTAAAGTTTTGTGTACCAATAATAGATTAACTGAAGAAAAATCACATCATAGTAGAAAACATTCTTTTTTATAACAATCTTATATTTTTTTTATTTGGTGAGGTAAGTCAACAAACTTCTTGGTATTGAATTCATGCTCAACGACCAGGAAAAGTGAGTAATTGATAAGGTATTGTGAGAAACAATATTATTTGATAAACTCTCAATGGAGTAATAAAATGGTCCGTTTGGTCTGTATTTGTCTGTATTTCAGCCAGATGGAGAGATGGAAGGGGACCTAATGAATGTACATCTATACCTCTAGATCTTAATAATTTGGAATTCTTCTATTGAAGTACTTGAAAAGCAAAGTTTTTAAGCACAAAAATAAACTAGGAAGAGTTTGAAGCACACATGGGAATGTTTTCATATTAATTTAGTCCAAATCCATCATTAATGGTTCCACGTTTCATTATATTGTAATTATTGAGGATTGATGATTTGATATTCAAAAACTTTATACAATTATCCATTAAGTTCTAAATTAGAGCACTCTGTATACATCACATTATTATATATAAAAAAATGTTATAACATAATTGACGAGTCCAAGCATTTGGAATCAATTAATATTTGAATAATTGAATTTCTTCCAAATTGTAGTTTTGAACTTTGTACTTGAGAGGAACGTAAATCAACTCTACAGAAAATTCCATTACAACTCACTTTCTTTAATTTCCTTGAAAAATTTGAGAACACTGGATTTACGGTATTGCGTCTCAGAATGAAAATTCATCATTTGTAGTTGATAAAGATTTATTCTACATATTTACATAAATACTACCTGTTGCCTTCAACTTTCTATTTTCAAATACCATTAGAACGAAACTTTTAATTCTCATCAATATAGAACAATTCTCGTGGAAGTTTGCTACTCAAGAAAGTCAAGAACCATTGACTGGAAGCCATACTATGCATGTTAGGAGATCTTTACATTTGGAAATACTTATTTTCTTCATCGCCATTCGAATGTGGGGAATAGCCCGGGGTATTGTATTGAGTCAGTTTCGTCGTGGTAATTGAGGTCAACAGATTTGAAATATTCTTCAAAACTGGTTTCTTAGAACTCCACTCTCATAATTCCTTTCTCCAGTTAAAGCCACACAGTTTTAAATATCAGAAAAATTTCTTTTTTTGTATTCAATTTTCATTGTTGTTGTATCGTTTTTGTAGAGATGAAAATTCAATCAATCATTCTGTGTACGATCAATGCGTTCATTTCTAAAAATTGAGTGGAACCTTTACGTCTTTTTGTCCTTACTGTATAGTTTTGTTGTTCGTCGACCACGACACCATATCTGTACCATGTGCCAAAAGATATTTTCGAGTGATTTCTGTGAGGTTAGGAAATGTTTTTCGAAGCCAAATGTACATCAACACTATATTCATGTGCTGGCTCCAACTGGAGTTATCTGACTAAATAGTTAGCTTACCATAAACTACAGGAAATTTGGCGATATTTTTTCAGATTGAAAAACCCAAGAGCTACGCATACGGAACGTCGGAAACATACGTTATCAAAATATGACCCACTTAAATTATTGAGTTGATTTGGAATATGAAATTGAAAAACGAGAGAATCAATCCTTCATGCCGTTTAACATATTTTTCAGGGAATGGTTTTAGTTCTGAATGTTTTATAATACTATATGAAAAGGTTTTGCCTTTATACGTTGTGAACAGCTAAACGAAAAATCGTGAATTAATGAAAGAGGGCGTGTTGATAAAAACGCTCGGTCATCTTCAATTGTATTTTCAAATGCGCATTTGTTTCAATAAAATTATAGAGGGTGTGTCATGTGATAGTGGCCAATAACAACTTTATTATTTTAAATGCAACTGCCTATATTACTATCCTATAAATTTCTTCAACTTTTTCGGAAATACTAAGTGTTGTCACATTTATTACAAAAATTAACATTGACAATAGAAAATTATTTTATTTGATAAATTGATTACATTATTCTAAGAACCTGATAAGTAATAGTGAGTAGTTTTTAATAATGTAAAAAACAAAATTAATTAATTAATTAATGTAGATGTTCAAAAGACTCGCCACGAACGTCTTGGCAACATGTTAATTTGATATAGAAATGTCTTCTAACCTTACTCAATATCTCAGTCGTGACTGATCTAATAGCAAACGTGAAATGTCTTTTTAAGTGATCTTAGTCTTGTCAATGCTTCTGACATATCCTCACAAAAAGATGAGTTCAGAAGATCGTGCTGGCCATTCTATCGAACCCACCGATTTGGAAAAAATTGATTTGGGTACTGCCAGTCATTGATTTGGTAAAAGGGCGGTACTCCATATTGATAAAACTATATTGTATTCGCAGGAACTTGCGGGTTTGATGGATATGAGTTTGTTAAAGTTGACTTGACATTATTTTGGAGCAGTACTAAATATTTATCTTCGTTCGCGTGTATCTTCGTTGTAACTTTGGTGGAGATACTGTAAATGTAGCTATAACTCCGAAATTATACATTTAGTTGTAGAGAATATGAAAAATAATGAGTGTTTTTTAAGGATTTCTAAAATTTACACACAAAATTTATAGGTTGATCCATTTGAAATAACAAAGTTCATTATTTTTCCGGAAAAAGGAAAGATCTGACAACATAGTACCAGCCGTATCACAAGACTCTTGCGTATAAAAATTCATAGAAATAGTACAAGCCGTTTCAGAGATAATTTAGGCGTTCTACACATAAAACTCACTCTGTATAAATATAACGCCTAATACATTCAAATTGCTTCTAATTAAAATACGATTCGTTTGTACATATTCAACAGGTTAAATATATATTAATTAAAGACATAATAGTATCTAGATATTTATATGAAACAGTCTACACAAAGCGACAATAAAATAGAGTTCTATTTATTAGATCTTTTAGAAACTATCCAAAATGATTTATGAATAATATCATTGACAATGAACAATGAAATACTGTTAATTATAATAGAGTATTATGAGACAAATCAATGATCAAATATTTCATAATTTCCATTGAATTATTTTCGTTGAGATTTAGCTTACAACTAATGTGAGATGTAAGACGCAAAGATTTATAATATGTCTCAAAGTTTGACATGAAGGCGCACTGATTGTGGGAACGGTCGAGGTCTAAAAACCAGCTTCTAAAACTTTTACTACGTTTAACAACTTTTTATAAGAATGACTAAGCTACTCTATAGCAGAACATTGCTTGCACTTTAACAAATTGTGCTATATTTGGTCTTCATCCTGGTTTCATAGTTTACTTAAACCGACAACTACATGTAGTACTAAAAAATATGATTTCTAGATTATACTGATTTGTATAATATGTTATGAACTTTTTCGATAAGAATGAAAACAATTCTTTGAACTCATGTGAGGAAAACGACTGTTATTTCTGCTCAGTTAAGTTAGCAGGCTATCAATAGGCTTTTGCTTAGCTGCGCTTTTACTAAAAGAAGTTTAAGGGCTCTGACCTGACAATGAGACTTTGCGTATTTATATTAATCAATAGATAACCTATAACATAAATATCAAAATAAAAATTTGTTTTAATAAGAAAAATTAAAATATGTAGCAGCTATCTATCGATTTATTTTTAGAGCTTACTGGGATTGATTTAAGGTGATTGTTTATTTACTTAGGCTTCTTCAATAAATGTTGTGTACGTATAGGCATATCTTTTTCTATTGAATATTGAAAGAACCCTCGCAAAAATCGGACAAAATTTCTTCTTCCAGAATATCCGATGGTTGAATAGTCATAGAGTAATGATGTAATTTCCTTTTATAACACACAACTGATTTCATGATTAGATCTCTCAAACGAACATAAGATTCTGGTGAAACAAAAATAGGATGAAATACTCATATTTCCAGCTCAAATATTTCTCATAATTCTCCTCTGTCCTGTTCCAGGATGTTATTTTTCGGACTTGTGTCAAGTTCTTGAAAAAAGCAGTATCTCATCTACGAATTTCTGGTCTGATTGGTCTCTAGATTTAGTTTTAATCACTTTTTTCCTCCAAATAGTTATTGTAGAGGAAAGAAAAATTCCATTTGAAGTGGAATCTATTGTACAACAAGTATAATCCAGCTGCGAGAAAGGGATTTTGTTCTGAAAGAAAATCACTTTCTGGTTTAAATTCAGGTAAATTATTCACGCTCCAGTTACACTGGAATGCGTATTTTTTGTCCAAAAATTCGATTCAGTGTAGGAACAATATTTTTAATATATATTCCAATGAAAACAAGAAGAATAGATTGATAAACAACTAAAAAATTGTGAACAAATATTTCATTCCTAGTTTATGTTCTTGATATCATAACTGTTTTGTTTTTTGAATAGTTTTCAATATAAAAATGTGAAAAAATGGCGTGTAATATGGAATACCTTTTTATTTTTGTTGAAGAAAGGGGTGATAATTAAATTTTTTCAAATAGTTTCATATAAAAACGATAGAATGCTTAATTTGGAAGTTCATTTGAAATAATAATTATTTCTTTGAAGCAATAAAAAAAGTTAGTCTTGGTTATTTTCAAAATTGATCTCTTAATATAATATAGTGTGGGTTTCTAATAAAATACTTGCTCATATCAGGAAACCTATAAAATCGTAGAGGAACCAAAATAATTTTATTTTTTTTTAAGTTTCTATGTGATTGATTCTTCCAAGGTTATCTTATATGGAGTAGATATTATTAAACTAGCTTTGCCTTTCGTTTTATTAGAATTTGCACCTTAATTTGAAGAGGTTGATAGTATTGGACAAACCTTTATCAGACTTGATCTTGGTAGCATCTGATGATGCCGCGGAAATTTCTACAGATTTCTTACAACATTACTTACACTAGCCAAATCTTAATTACCACTTATTTTCATTATTAGTTCTCTCCTGTAAAGGGGGGTTTTGTTCTTCTTTCAAAAAGTCGGTATACCTAAAGATATTTTTGTTGCAAGGAAAGAGACCTGTTTTCCTAAGGGATTGAAGATTTCATTATTGCAGCCTGATTAAAAGCTTCTTCAAATAGAGAGTAAATATTGTTTTTGTGTCACAACTGATCGTAGTAGGTTTTTAATGGTGCCATGAAACCTACATCAAATGGCTGCATCTTATGGGTATCATGTAGTGATAAGCACACAATTAAATGTGGGAATAGTGACAATCCAGCAATAACAAAATTGGATCGTCTTTGGTTGGTTGTAAAAATATCGATCTTAATCCATCCAGGTGGATGGCTGACCCATATTGCTCCAGTAGGGGCACCTCCCATTAGAAGTTAGAGAGAAAATAGTGTGTCTCATAATAGGTGCTAACGCATATTACGTGCCTTTTCTCTATGTTTCAGGATGAAAATGTTTTTTATCACTTATTGGCTCGCTAAAAGCTGTTTTTGCAAAAACGAATGCAAATATATACAGATTCATAATATACCTTCTTCAACAGGGCAAGGAGCTGCTTACACACCTTTAATTGGCGATGTACCGTGTTTTTAGAAGGTCGAAGTGATTCCGAAAACCGACAAGTACTCCTTTTTTTTAGTAACTAAAAACAGGTAGACGACCTAAGCGCTAACGTCAAATTTCCACTATTAAAACGATTGTACCAACAGTGTGCCGTTGGATCATAACTGTGTCTTCCTCTTCAATTTCACATATTTTCCTTGCTGCGACTGCTTCGAACTTTTGTTCCCAATAATGTCCTGAAAATACACACATTTCATATTTATCCCAATCTTTAGTATTAATTATAAAATCTTCGTCAACAAACAAAGAGTAATTGGAAGAAAGCGAAGTGGCTTTACATTTTACAGAATAAGAGACTAATATTAACTTACACCCTCTGTAGATAATAAGGAGAAGGAGTAATAATACTTTGTTCGTTTATTAATGTTTTGTTCATCAAAATTTGCTTTCGTAATGCAAAAAACTATGATCTGTAATTCATCACTACAAGTGCAAAGATGTTGGATACATTTGATCAGTTATATAACAAACGTTCTTTAACAATGGTTTGTAAACGTGGTTTTGAAAGCAACTGGTAAAGTCACTCCATTCACTCTCCATTTTACATTCAATATGAAGAACAATATATTGATCAAACACAATTTTCCTGTATAAACAAGACAATCGATACACGACGCTTGAAGTTACAATTCGATGCAGTAAACGGCTGAAGTCTCATTTACAAATCACAAAAGATGATATAGAATTACTATTTTATGATTAATATTATTTTCTCATTATCATTGATTGATGGTACATTGATCTGCAAATGGATAATGATATTTCTTTGTCTTCATCCGATCATAATATAGTGTTGAATATCAAGAAAGGAAAATTTTGAGAAAGATATTAGAGAAACTAATTAGAGATCTTAATATTAGTATCTATAGTTCGTTTGTCATTCTAATACGCTATATGGTATAGTAAATCATTTATTTCGCCGTTTTTTCAGATAATTGAAGTTTATCTCTTTCTTTCGAAGTTTTTTGATTGTACAATAGAAACTATATTTTGTTTGTTTGTGTCGTATATGGTGTTTTTCATTTCCATTTCTAGGGCATCATAAATCGATTATTTTTATACTGTCGAAATTGAGGTTATGCATTATACTATGCATGGTTGAATATGGTACATTCGCCAATTCACTTGTTGTTTTGATTTAATTTGAGTAACGTCGTCCCACGTTGATATACGTTACTCATTCTTCAGCATTGGCCTAGGAATTATGCGCTTTTCTTGAAGGTCCCATACTTGGACCTAAATTTTTAGTTTTTTGTCGTGGTCATCATCTTCGGAAACTGGCAGGTTTTCAGGACACACATACACACGCGTTCCAAAGCCCGTCTCTCTAAGTATCTACTCCGAATGAATCCGCGAATAAATGCGAAGAAGGAGACTCCAACACCCCCTGTTATTTCGACAGGTCCTCATCCTCGTTCGCGTCGCAGTTTCGCGCGTAGATTCCTTCATCTAAGCAGAGTTCTATCTTTTTGTTAAGAGTTAGCCTGTTGGTTAGACATCCTTAACTTCTTGGTTGTCTGGACGTCTCAATGTGTGTGTGTGTGTGTTTTCGCTGCCTTAGGTAAACCCTGTTCCACCTTCTTCGACAAGACAAGATCTAATCCGAGTTGTCCTTCGCCTTCAATCAACTTATCTTTACGGCTTCCCGTATTTCTGCTTTTCTGCCTTATCGTCCTTAATTTCAATATTTTTACGGTCCTGTTTTTCCGTACAGTTCCTCGCTTCTTGTTATCCAGTAGACATTCAGTGCTTGTCTCAGCGTTATGTTTTGTTGAGTCTGTAGTTTTGTTCTGTTCGATTGCATGTGTGACCCCGTGAAAACGAGGCTAAAGTCATAATCGATATTATTTATACTTCTCATAAATCTGGGTTTTGTTTTCGTCTTCTGCTGTTTCGACCGATTAATCCGCATAGTCTTTCTCTTGCTTGTTCTGCTTTGTCGACAGTATTTTCAACATGTTCGTTGAAAGTGAGATTTGTCAAACTTTACTCCAGGTATTAGGCCTTTTTATCCACTGCAGGATGTGGCTCCTTCTTTTCTTGTGCAGGACGCCTTGTTTGCAGCGTTTTGGAGTCTTTTGGCGATGTTTTTCACCTTCACGCACCTCGTTGCTATTGCGGTATCGACTGCATAGCGCTGTCATGGTGTTCCTCGTTTTTAGAATGTCCGCTGTGTATATGTTATACAACACACCGCTCATTCCGGTATTCCTACCTGTTGCTCTCGGACATCCGATATATCGTTTGCAGCCTTCACCTAAAACTTCTGTCTGAAGAAATGACAATAATAATTTCTATTATATATTTTTTAAAGTGTAAGGAGTAAAATTCAACGGTTATGCATTGAGAGATATTATTATTGAAATTGGCAAATGAATACACTGTGAAACAAGAGAGACAGAGAGAGAAAGAGAGACTCAGCTGCTAAAACACCAAAACAAATATTTTAATAGATTGATATGAATTGAACTTTTCCTTCTCTAAAGTCTTGAAAGAAGTAATGAGGCCACTGCTCAGCTGTTAGACATGTACATATAATTAAAATCAAGTAGATCGTATGAACGCTATGGAAATGAAATTCTCAAGGACAAAAAAAAATGGAATGAAAACTAGAAAAACTAACAATAAAACCAATTAGAAATAGTTATATGGAACAAAATTGAGATAGTTTGGACATATGTCCGAAAACAGAATACCAAAAAGAACATTCGAATCCAAAATAGGAAAACACCAAGGAAAACATGGATTGAAATCAAGAAAGGCAAATATAATAAAGTTTAAAAGTTATATTAACAAACTACTAACTACGTTAGTTACGTTATTTCATCTATTCCCATAGAATATTTTGATTATAAAAATAGTTGTAGGTGCGAATATATCTCTTCTTATAGATCCCTTAAACAGAAAGCAGTTACTGTGAATACACAATGCAAAAAACGGTACTTGTTTCAAACATTCTTCACACAGCAATTACATGTTATTTATAAAACATTTTGGTGATAAAAAATAAGCTGTGTGTTATTTGAGGCATCTTTAACTCTAAGTGATATCGATTTTGTAGTATTAAACAAAACAGAAAAAATAACGAAGAATAGTTTTTAATCAATTATATATTTTCCATTTTTCTCAATGACCTTTTGCCATCTTTCTTTCAGCTTTATGATTCCGCGTTCATAAAATTTCTGCTCCTTATCAACAAAAAGCTGAACCAGGTGCGATTGATTGATTTGTGAAAGTTTGAACATCCAAGGAATTCTACAAACTTATAATATATAGTAATCAGGTGGTGCCAGATCAGGGCTGTATGGGGGATGTGGCATCACTTCCCAGCCAAGCTCCCATAGTTTCCTACGAGTTGCCAAAGATGTGTGAGGTCTTGCATTATCATGATGGGGCACTAAACCTTTTTTCGTCTTTCTTTGATTGCTTCATCCAGTTTCATTAATTGTTGACAGTGAACATTAGAATTGGTTCCTTGGAAGCAGCTCAAAAAATACAACCGCTTTGTAATCCCATCAAACTCACAGCATGAGCTTATTTTGTTGTTTTTCAGCTTTCAATGTGGTTTGTGCTTATTCATCGAGTTTGCTTCATGATCGTTTTCGAATTATGATACTGTACAGGACCCATTTTTATCACCAGTGAAGATTCTCTTCAAGAAAGTGGCTGTTTCATTCCGTTTAAGGTGCATATCTCAAATTTTGATTCATTGTGTTAAATGAATTCCTTTCAATTCATGTGTTACCCAAATATCAAGCTTCTTAATTAGTCCAAGACATTTTAAATGGTTTTCAATTGTCGTGTGCGATACATGTAGCCACTTCGCAGCATCTAGAACAGTTATATAACGATTTTCTTCAATTATGACTTTGATTTTGTCTTAACTTCAGTTCAGTTCAGGCCGACCAGAACGTTGTTCACCTTTGAGGGAAAAATCTCTAAAGCAGCATTTTTTATACCAATTCTGACACGTGCAATTAGCACAATAAACTTGACATATTTCTTTGTGAACCTCGGTAGCGTTCTTTCCTTCACGGAAATAGAAAAGTAAAATATACCGAAAATGTTCGTTTCTGCACTCTATTTTAAATTAACCCACAGCTAAAGTTGCGATAATCTGAACAGTACCAGGTGACAAACGGCAAAGTATAGCACTAACATAAGTTATTCAAAAAATAGGACAAGGCTCTCAGTAAAAAGCGAAAGTACTTAGTTGTCAACCTCATATAACACCTGGTGAATTTAGTGATTGATAAGCATCCTATTTTATTGTATTACGTCTAAAACTGAATAATAATAATAATGAAATAATAGATAATGAACTTTTCTGCTCTTTTTGTCGCTCAAAATGTTTGTGAGTAGAAAACAATATTTAAATTTAGAATAAAAACTTTAGGCTATGTATAAATTGTATTCTTGAAATTATCATGTCAAGCTAAATTGAAAGTAGAACGTGATCATATAAATAGAAAATATACAATTTTCGCACAAGTTGCAGAATGAAAAGAGTTTCAGTGAAAACCCTATCTTTTACATTGAATTAATTCTAAATTTAAACAGTTGGTGTTGGTGCAGTTACATATCATAGCGCAATTTCACGGAAAATGCTAATATCTCCTAATTTTTCGTTAAATTCAATTTTCAAACCTTCGCACCCATGCATGAGTTCCCATTTTAATATGTAACTGCAGTAATGCTCGACGCGTTGGCTTTTGAGCTTTGATACGTAAAGCATTAAAACTTTATATGCACATTTTATTTTTAAATTATATGAAAAAACATAATTATAATGGTTACTTGCACATATTTTTTGATTACAGCATAGAAGCTAAAATAATGACTACAATAAAGGAGGAAAGGATAATAAATAAGATAGAAATCTTCTTAGAGGACTCATAATGACTTTAAGCAAATAAAGAGGAAGGATATATTTAAAATTTTCAAAAACCGTGAAATAGATCTGGAGACGATAGCAATAATAACAGTAATATACAAAAATGATTGAAATGTAGAACGACGAAGAGTATAATGAAATTACCTCAAAAATAGGTGATAAACAAGGATATGTACTAAACAATAAAAATAGCAAAGAATTAGAAGAAAATATTCAATAAATAGGCTTGAAGGATAGAATCAACACATATAAAACTGATCTACTACATAATCTGGGAGTATTGAATGTAGAAACGTGAATAAAACGAATGTGGAACTAACTGCAATAAAGCTTTTGGTAAAATAATGGTAAAAGAAATCAGGTTCGTAATATTGAAACACTCGAAAACTAAATGAACAAGTAGGAAGCTACAAAATTTAGGAACAATAATAGAAAGTAATGACCTACTTGAGAGGAAATAGATGGAAAGCTGGGAAAAGCTGGTGATTTATTTAATCCGAAGTATCATTCTTTAGGGAAAAGGGGCACTAAAACACATCAAAGTGAGAAGTATTGAGGTCGCTTATGCCGTACAGCATTGAATAAAAATCAAATAACCCATATAAATGCAACGGAAATGAGATTCCTCAGGAAAATAGGAAATAAAAAAATAAAAGATAGAAAGACAAATGGAACATATAAAGAAATACTAAAGATTGAACCAGTTAAAGATAAGATATATGGAGCACAATTAAGATGCTACCGACACATAAAATGCCAAAAACAACGTTCAAATCAAAATAGCAGGAGAAAATTATATAGTAACACCAAGAAAGTTGTGGATGAAGCTACTGAGACAAAGGGGATAAAAAGAAGATCAAAAAATAGATAGAAAATCATGGAGAAAACAGTATATGTAATAACCATCAAAAACCTATTTATTTAGACATAATTTGGATAGGCATTCAATGAAAAAATAAAACAATAAGACAATACAATTATCATCACATCAATAATTGGATTATATTCCGTTCCATTTTCTAATACTCAAAACTTCTTTGACGAGAAATATTGACATTTGTGTTTGTGTGTGTGTGTGTGTGTGTGTGTGTGTGTGTGTGTGTGTGTGTGTGTGTGTGTGTGTGTGTGTGTGTGTGTGTGTGTGTGACATTAAGAAATTAATCTATCACATATTAGTTGCAAATTCATCCCCAGTGTTATAATTAGACATAATATAATGGAAAAAAATGAAAATTTCAAGAAAGAAACAGATAAATTGCATCGTTGTTTGTTTCTGAGTGAATCCCAAACTTAAAACACTTGTTTAAAATGGATATTTATATTCCATTTTACTTTCCACGTAAAAATAAAATTGAATATTTTCTCACAAAAACCTGCTTTTGAGGCTTGATATCAAGCCTTTTACATTTGACATATATCATATGCTTAGGATGAATTTTACTTAGATACTTTTCTGTTAAATTTCACTACCACGTTTTGACCACGAAAAAAATATTTTACGACAAACAATAATAACATAAAATAAAACTTAATTCATTGCTTATAGTGTTATTTTATTATCCATTTTTATTTTTACTTCACAAATTTGTTTCTTTGTTATTGTTCCATGTTTATTCTGTCAATAAATTAATTCCTTCGAACCACTTTATGCGAAAAGTCTTTTTGACTTGCATCTATATCTATTACGCTTTTCTCAATATTCATATTTCATTTTACACCTTATGAAAAAGCTTTTCATGTCTCGAGAGCTTTTGTTGTTTAATCAACTGATGTAATAAGCAACGGATATCTAATGTATAGTTTTGATAGTCTCTAATATTATTTAATCTTTAAATATTGAATAACATCGTACTTAATACTTATCTTAATATTGAGAGTTTGTTAGTCTATTGCAGTGATTACAACCTATATAATGAGCTCAATCATTAAAAAGATTTACAAAGTTATCTTCTCTAGCAGATATACTGTAAACTTAATCCCATTTTGTAGTTATATTTGAAGGGACGCAAAGATATATATCTTTATCGAAAAGTTAGTAAATTGCTTGTCTACGCTTCTGGTAAAAACTCCTCCTCTTCCTCGTCTGTCCGTCGGGAACCAGCAATTAGTTTTCTAACAAAAGAACGTAGAAACGTGTCTAAAGAAGCCTCAGAAAATAGGAAAACTCAGAATTGATGAGAAATAGTGACCCTCACATGCACGCCGAAGTAGCTGCTAACCACATTCCCACTATTTCTGGAAAGTCTTTTATAGAAAACAAATTAAAACATTTGAAAACTACAATCTATTACATAGTAGCACTTATAGATTGGTTTAATTGAGAAATTGTTTCTAGTAGAGTTATTGAAGTAATGTTGAGAATATCTTAATAAGATTTACACAAAAAGAATTATGTGAAAAATTGTAGCAAATTATAAAGAGTGTTTTATCTCGTACACATAATATTTTTTCCTCCGATCCTATAAGAAAATAATCTATCCATTCAATCTACTATCTACGAAAGTTGACGGTTCAGAACATACAGCTATTCCATTTATTTCAAACTTACAAAGTTTAGAAGTCTGGATATATCTTACACCGTTCGAGATCCGTTTCAAATAGGTAGTGCCGATTGTGTAGGAGAACGACCGGCCAAAATGCTACTGGCTACAGAGACTTGTCGCTATTTTGATGGCAAGGAGTTGATTTTTTAATAAAAATGGAGTTTTCTTCCTTAGGTTTTCAGACAACTTGCCCCAAATAGATTCACTTGCAATGGCTACTTATTTTACCACAATTAACGATTTTATGACAGTTGAAATTCGCTGGATGAACCAGATGAATAGACAGATACATAGGATGACATATTCGAAAGCAAAAATAAGATTTTATGTGCGCGGAACCTCTTAATGTGTATGTAAAATTTAATATTTATAAAGAACCAATTGTCAATCCAGGCTTCGACATCCTTACAAAGAATATAACTAATACGACGCGATCGGATAGTAAAACAGAATAACGTGGCGTGGATGCTGCTGTACCTTGTCGGGCGAAGCTCGATCAGCGCTGGTGACGTAAGCAAGCGATTGGCGCATTTCAAGAAGAAATGAGAACAGGAGTGGAAATAATATACTTTTGGAAATTTATAACAGCTTTAATATGAGTGCTAGAGACGTGCATATTGCATAATTTGTTTTACGGCGTGCTAAATCATATAAAAATTTAAACACGACGATTTCAGACCTATTGGAGGCTGCCTCGCGTCGCAATAGAAAATTCTAAAAATTAAATTGTCTAGCATATTTGTTTGTTTTGTTTTGCAATTCCAAAACTGCAATAAGTTGATAAATACCTAATATTAATAGATACCTAGTGAATTATACTCGAGTTTTGAAGGGCTATATATTCTATTCAAATGTGGATATCGACGATATCACTTTAGATGATGATTAATTATTTTTTAACCATTACAAATAAAAAGAATCACGATAGGTAAACGAATAACATATAATAAATTATTGTTAATTGGAAATATGTAAATAAAATTTTATTGCATTGTTGGTATAGTGGAAAAGGTATTATACATAACACACTGGAAAGCGATAAACACATGCGTGATTTCAGCTTCTTGTGTGAATATTCCACATTTTTCTTGATTGTACACTTTTGTCCGTAAACTTCGCAGATTTACCCATAAGTTTAATTTTCTCATTCAAAAAACAAATTACAGATCTGATTTCACAAACGGCGGAGTATGTAATGTAATTAAAGCACCAAAAAAAAAACACGTTGGTGGCAGCGATCTAAAATTAGTATACTTTTCTTCTGCGCAAATCAGAGTAACTGCCGAGTATGCTGGGAACTGCGATTGCAGTGCTGCTCCTGATACAAACAGTAATAGAACATTGTAGAGACACCTCGTATATCAAGTTACAAAATTATTTCTGCTGTACGAATGTAGAAATTAGATCAAATAAACAAAAATCTGAATAAAAGTTAAAATACCATAGAAAGCTCATATATATTACCTAAAATTGTATTTTTCTGTTCCTTTCCACCAATTTTTATTTGATATCGAAGTAAACGGAGCATATTTGATTCCTTTTTCGACTTCTTCATAGCACCGTATTTTAACGTGTGAGGCAATCCATATGAACACAATATTCAGCGCTCTTTGTTCTTATATACTCACCCCTACGTTTCCTCTATCAACGGAATACTAGTAAATATTTGGTTTCATGTGTTTGTTGAGCTGTGAGAATCGAGAAGGATAATAAATTATAGACAATTTGAGGTCTACATATACGATATTGCCACGTATAATGCGTAAAGTTCTGCTAAGAAAATGGAGAAAGTTGGAACGGGTTTGTACTTATTTGGAAGTTACAACTGTTACAAATAATTTAAATAGTTCTTTTAATTACCTATATTTAATATGTTCAATTGATATGTTCGAAAATTCTCTATAATTGTACTGGATAATTTCATTTGTACATTTTATGGAATGTTCCAGTATTCATTTTTTTATATCCAACTAATCTTTAAGGTTCGCTCCGAATTACAGCTTGTTAATATACATTCAATTCACCCGATCAAACCTTTTGGACCTGTCTATATTACCTCAGTTTCATTTCTTGTGTCTATTTTTCTTTGGAAGTTGGTATTATATTAGTTTGGGGAACTATTTTCATTCAATTTGGGTACCATGGTACCTAAGTATTTAAAAATTTATAGGCTCGTTCAGACAATGACATTTTATGTTGTGACACCTAATGCCGTGACGTGAATGCCGTAACAATGCATTGTCTGAACAGTTGTAATGTCTTGGGGCCTCGGAGCTGTTATCCCATATTTCACTGTTAATAACGAAGAAGCAATCTCACCTATAGTAGAATCTAGTTCAGTTTTTATATTGGTTGGGCTAAGAGTTTTCAAATTAAGGTATTGTATAATATTTTCAATTGTTTCCATATTTACAAATTCAATGAAAACCCTATTGATGGCTGCCAAACAAATACTTAATAACGTAGCGTCTTCAAACTTGAAACATATCTTGTATGGATTGTGTACTTTCTCTTGGTCAAGCCAGGTACTGGGACCATCCTAATACTTATTTATGGAATTTAAAGAATGTTTCAATTTTGTTTCGTTTGTTGAGTTGATAATATGTATTTCGTTGAAAATGATTTTATTCTTTTTAAATCTTACAATAAAATTAAAAGCTTCTCTAAATGAAATGCTAGCTTTAACTATTTGTTATCGTTAGGGTGAAAAGGACTAGCCATTGATTGGTTTAAATTCATTACGTGTGATTAAAACAGGTTTTTACTTTGAAATTTATGTTATAGGTGATTAATATCATACAAATTGTTTATTTCGAATTTTTTTCTAATAAAGAACGAAATAGATCAAAATCTCACTTATTTTATGTGTTTTAAAATCAAATTTCAAGTAGGAATGCATCAAAATCAATATATTATCAACAAACACTAAGAAGTGGGAAATTGAAGAAGATAATCATATTTAAAACTATGAAAAATTATTTATTTATTTATTATTTCCATTTTCGTATTATGTGAACATTTTTATTTCTTTTATTTATACCTATCACCAATCAAGCTCCATTCTACTTCATTGATTGAGTCCTTTTAACCACGCTAGATATTTATTTTAGTTGTATTCGTTGTAATCTTATACTAGGATGGTTGTTAACAATCAATAAAATTATTTCTTCCTAAAATTTGTTTCCATTATATTAAAATATTTGGTTGCCACAATTTTTAATCATATGAGTTCCATATTGGCATATTTGTTCTACATAGTGTTAAATCCTGTTTGCAAATAGTAATAATTCAAATAAGTGGTTTATCTTGCACTTTATAATAACCATTCTAATACCGAATATAAAAATTTCATGCAATTCTTGTTTCAGTGAACCCAAAAATAAACATTCTGTAAAAGTTTCGACATTACATTTTCTTTTAGAATGTGAATGATTGTTTGAGTGTTAAGTGTGTGAGAGAATTGAAAATAAAATATTTTATCGAACATTTATTCATATTTTCAAATTAATTAAAAAAAAAATTAATAGATATAACTGAAAAAAGAAGATAAAATTTTGAGTTTAAAACATGATTATTGCAATGGATCTAAATTAGTGTTGTGAATTGACCATCCAGTGATATAAGTTTATGATATTTAAAATGGATCCTAAACATTTTCCGCGATTTTCTCGTATGAAAAAGAAGAACTCGAAAAAAAATCAGCAAGAAACATCGACTGAAATGCGTCGCGGTTCGAGTCTTACTAACTTAAACGAAATATTAAAAAGTTTACCAGATTTAGTGAGGTGCACGACGACAGATCAACAACTTTTCGTTAGCTCTGATGATTACCTTCAGACAAGTCCAAATTTGTCGAGATCACTGAGAGCTAGCAGTAATGCTATGAGCGAGAAAGGTGGTATGTATAAAATAGGGAGAAAAGTAAATTTTGACTACTACTACATTTTAAATTCAATTTTCTAAATATTGTGATATGAATGCATCTTCGAAGTTCACTAGCACTTGCACAATTAACACAAATGATATCACACACTATGTATGAAGACAATGCTTCAGAAAGGCGTCGTAATCAAAAAATGTTTTAAATGGGATGGATTCTTCTTCATTGTATTTACCTATTCGATTAGTTTTAGTTGTAAAAGAGTTTACATTACATCCAAGTTACGAGGCACAACTATAGGGGTCTCGAAACCGAGTAAAACAAATCGTAAAATTTTATTTACAATATCAGAAACTCGATCAATATTACTCGATGCATGCAGTTTTTGATACAGAAACCAGAAAAGCGCGTTACATTTTCTTAATGAATTAAAGGTGGAGCGGAATGATTATTTTAAATTTATATTGAGCGCAATCTACTCTATTCTACAACAAGTTCATCAAAGTGAGGAAAAAAACATGCCTGAAAAGCGAAATTAAAAGGATTCACTCCATTAAGAAACTAAAAAAATTATTACGAAATTCAAATGCATCGCATTAAGTAATAAAGTAGGTAATAACAAACAAACACACATTGTAGAAATTTATTCTGCAATTCTAATCATTATTCAAAAATATACTAAAATACCATACTATTGACCTCAAAGTAAAGTCGTTTGCTCGATGAAAACCCGTAGTAAAGTTTCTATCATAGTTTTTTAGAGTAAGTCATAATCTCATCCAATTCCATTTATTTTCATATTTTTTGTAATCAAATTTCTTAGCTTCCCAATTTATTTTCTAAATTACCGGTCAATGTTCTAAATCTCTTTGATTCCTTTTTTATACAGTATCTAAGTTTTACAAATCAAGAAGGTACTTTGTTAAGAACCGTGGATAAATTGGACCCAATTTAGCTCAATTTTGACTCTATTCATTTTAAAAATTAGGGTACAATCAAATAGAACAGATTTTTTGTGTATACGATTCAGTATAAGTTGAAATAGATTACGCACTACGACTAGATAGATGACACACATATCCGATGAGTTTGATCATTATCAACTTATAGGATGTTATTGAAACAGTTTGAAAATTACCGCAAATTCTAGATCTTGAAGTGATGGCGGAGGTGCAAAACTAAATCTGAGAAGAAGAGGTGAAAAACTTAGATATAAAAATATGAAATTAAAAGAAAACATAAGAAGAATGATCCAGACGAATACGATGGTTGTTACTCAAGTAGACAAATAGAAATGAATATTCCTAATTGGATTTTGCCTTATTGCTTTCCAAAATCTTCTCCATTAAGATCAATATACTTTTGCATTCCGATTGAGGTACCTCCAAAACATGTGATCTGAATGCATCAACTGCTCCTTCAGGTTGACCTCGCAGTTTATTTTCTAACTGCGGGAATAAGAAGGAATTATTGGGTGCCAAATTGTCTTCAATTCAATGTTTTTGTTTGAACTGATGTGTGAGAGTTCGCATTGCTATGTTGGAGATTGATTCGTCTTCTGATTTTTTAGAACATTTTTGGCAAACAAATTCTGATGGATGCGCCATTCAGAATTGACGGTTCCACGTTAAAAAAAAATAGGGAAAAATTTGCCTCGAAATACTTCGTGCGCGACCAACTTTTGCTGAATTTGTCTCGTTTTTGAAGATCTATACAGTCGATTATTTTTTAGTTTCGGATTAATAAGTATAGATCCATGATTTATTGACGTCTTTTGAAGCACCGCGATTGATTTATTTCAGATTGTTAAATTATGCGGTATCTAATGCGTACAAATCTTTTTGACAGCCAAATGAAAATGCAATATTGAATGTATGCGAGTGAGACTAATGCCCAAGTATGCCTCAATCTCCCGGTATGTCATAGGACATATCTTAGTCTTACAATATCAGTTCACGCATAGCATTGATGTTTTCTGGCACAACAGTCGATTTTGGACGACCTACACGAAATTCATCCTTTAGCAAAGTGCAACCACGATTAGAAAACCAGCGAAACACGGTGGCTTCAGATGATTCTTCGTCACCAAAAGTTGAAGCCAGTTAATCGGCATACTGCTGTTAGTTTAATCCACTTCGAAAGTCATAGAAAATAATCGTACAAAAATGTTTCATTCTAATTCCATTTTTTGATTAAAGTTTCAAGTATCTGTAGACAATCCAAATGGTACTCATATGACGCTTCCTGATACGTTCACCATTTCAAACTTTATGATGACGATTCAAATATAACATATTCACATTAGGGTTGTCATATCTCAAAGCTTAAGTAGCAATTCTCGTAAATGACTAGGAAAGCACAAATATTGGAAAAACATGTGAGGTGAATTTTTCAAGATCATAAGAAAGGAAGTGAGGAAGCTTAGTGAACTGATAAACTAAATAAACGGTTTTCATAGTTTAGTTTTTAAGAGCTAAGCAAAATAATGATGAATTTGATGGCAAATTATCATATAAGTGTGGCAAACTAGTAACATTGAGTCATTTATTTTTATCTTTAGCTTAGTAGACCTATAATACAGCAAGTGATAAATTTTCTTCAAATGTTTTTAAGAAGTAGTAGTCAAAATTTGCAGATATAAAATTATCAAGAGTTAGAGAAGAAAACCCAATATTATTTAGGCAGCTTTGGAGATCTAATGAATATGAAACAGTTCGGCAGCAGCTCTTGGAGCGTTCGTAGTGAAACTTTGGTTGCCCTTACTGTCCCTCTATCTACAGTTACACCAAGAGGCTCGTTTAGAGAGGAAGAAGAATGTACTAATGGTACAAATGGTATCTTAACGGTTTCTGATGATTGCTTAACTTCCGAACAACGAACTCTAAGATTATCGAAACTGTTAGCACAACACAGAAGAGTAAAAAATGTTAATTGTAATCTGGTATGTATACATTTTTTATTTCAATCTAACGACCTGTAAACTTCCTTATTTTATTATACCAAAGAAATTTTGATGACTTGCAGTTAATTAATTTCCATAGATTTTTTCTCATAATAACGTTGAAGGTTCTTTGAAGACATTTATTGCTAAGTTAAGAAATGACAGAAGCAAACTGGTATGCAAATTTGAATGATATTTACAGCGAATTTGAATAATTATTCAGGCTCTACAAACACCACTTGTAGGATAAACAAGTATGAAAGGCATTCTGGAGGCTTCATTGAATAATTCATAATAGTAAGGTGAAATGTTTTTAGAGCGCGTAATGGAAGATGTTCTAGAGATGGAAATGAATGAGATGATCGAATAATTATTAGTGATTTTCTTGCTCATTATGCATGTCGTATTCATAAAATCCAATAATAACTTCCTTGTGTTTGCGAGATAGTACAAAAAATTGTCATGATCACGTTATAGCCTATTATCAAAATATGACAAAATCTATTGCTAAATTTCGTGCCAATGTTTCACAGCCATTTATTATCAACTCAGAGGTTATTCAATTTGAATAATTCTCGTTAACGAACTATTGGAAGGAATGAGTTCAAAATTTGACTGCTATCGTTTGAATGATGTTACTCCAAGGAAAAAATATGGAAATGTGATTTGTGGAGAACTCTATTGAATCGGTGATTAATTGATGTGTAGTTTGTAGCAAAATCATATAAAAAAGTTATTCATTGTCTAACAACTTACTGCATGTACTCATTCAAAATTTATTAGGCCCATTTTATCAGTTGAAAGTGATTTTGTTTAGATTCATTTAAAAAAGAAATTCGTGACTATATCATGACCTCCATTTCACTGATAATAAGTTCGTGTTTCCTTTCTCTGCTTAAATTCCTTATTGGAAGTTTTAGGATTTCTCACAAAATACATATTTGATGTCGGTATCGATAAAAATCCAATTGTAAGGAAATAAACTATAATGAACATATATAAATTCTTTCTAACCCAGTTCTTGATTTTGATTAAGTAACGTTTTTGGTTTTGAGGTAATTTGCTCTTAATTTCTGGAGATTTAGAATTACTGTCTGTAGTTGTCTAGCAATAGACAAAAAAAAATGTTTTTGTCATATTCATTCTAATGAAATCTCTAGAACCTGAATTCGATTTCTTCTTATTCATATTTTTACATATTGAACTTAACTTCATTAAAATCAGCTCTTTTTAAATGATTTCTTTTGAAGCGATAAAAATGATGCCGTCATTTCTTCTATAAAGAAATTTTGTGTAAGGCAGGGCAAGATCAAGTTTTTAAGGTTATGGTATGAATATTGTATAATTTTATAACAAATTTATTATATCTATCTAGGAAGTATGAATGAATAAAAACAGCTCAATATTTAGTGTATTGTATCATTATGCCCAACTCAATGAAATTATTGGAATATTATGCGATTATACATCATTTTATCAATAAATATATGTAATCTTTAGTTTCTTATGAGTCGTATCATTATAATGCATTATTATTATTACATGTGATGAACCGTAATTGAAATATTAATCGATGAGTCTAAGCATTTAAAAAATTAAGAATATAAATTATAAAATTTATTCCAAATTATACAGGTGTTTCGAAAAGAAGTGATTCCGTCTTTACAATAGATAGAAAACTGAAAAATGTTTGGGGTTTGCCTAGTAAAAAATTTTCGTAACGCCATCCGTATTCAAGATAAAGGGAGTCGAAGAAAAAAACTTATTTTTTACAATTTTGCCACAACTACGCAACTACTGGCAACATTGTATTGAAATTTTATATCAAAAAGTTACTCCTGATAAAACTCGATACTGTGTACTGTTTTCGAAATATGTTGATTGAAAATTATGAAGTAATAACCGGTACTGGTACAAAGTATTGTTAAATGTATTAATTAAACAAAAAATTACAAGATGAAAATTTAATAACATAAAATAGAATTCAATTAGAGTATGTGTTCAAAATGTCCTCCGTTCTAATGAATACACAAGTCTATCCTTTTTTTCTAAAAAATCCATTAATCTTCTAAACGGTTGGGAGTCGGATATGAGGTCATTAAACTGACATTAAATTCTGTCTTTCAATTCTTGAGGTGAACTTACCTCTGTAGCATAATATTTTCCTTTAAGAAGAGACCAGACTGTGTAATCGTCCATCGATTCGGAAAATGGTTACTAAAACAATTACGACACCTTCTATCAAAGAGCGGTGGAGCTCCATCGTGTATAAAAAAATGGAGATCTTCACTCGATTAGCGTTAAATCTTCTAATATTTCGAATAAGTGATTGCTTAAAAAATCCAGGTAAATATCACCATATAAATTTCTAGGTAGAATGTGATAACCTCTCTCTGTTTAAATCCCATAACAACTTTTCTAGGTCTGCATCATCATTACTAAGACATCATCAGCATTTTGTCAATTATTTGGTTTTTCTTTATTCATTCTTGCCTTCTAAATACATTTTTATGGGCTATTATTGTTCATGTTACCCAGTTGACATGAATTTTGAATTATTAGATTCAGATTCCCTGTGACATATTAGGTACAGATTAACAAATTTTTTTTCATTAAAATTCGGCTCAGAATGTGACGATAATAAAGTTTTTCATTATGATTAAGCTTTTAAATATTTCACTGGCATTTCGTGTGTCCACTTTAGAAAAAAATTAATGCTCGGAAGCAGAGGTACAGAAAACGACACAATATCATTATCGTGTTGTAAGAAAGCACTTCAAGCAATAAAATGTCACGCAATTCTCTCACAAAGTGTCGCATTTCCTCTAACAGGAAATAAACATCTACGTTTCGTATGTTAACTTCAAAGTAGAAAACTGTAATGAAATTGAACTATTTTTCGAAATATTTTGATTCACGTTACAACTTGATCTGTAATCTTTTCATTGTACAACAAGATTCGAATATAAATTGATTCCAGTAGAGCAACTAAAAGCAATTTATCGTCCATAGGTTCGATTCGATCTGCTTAGTACACCATGTTGGTAGTTTAGTTTAATCTGCTTAGAATTGATCAGCATCAAACGAGTTAATTCTACAACTTTGTGGAGATAATCAAAGTTGAAACAAAAATGGAACGAATTATTGTTAGCAAATTAGTTTTTAGTTAATATTTCTAAAATACTACGAACCACGGTGCAGTTGTATTAAAACTGTGATTCAAATTTTCTACTTAACCTGATAATATTTTTATTCCAATTTTTTCTATTTTTGAAAATTATTAGAGATGTAAATACTATCAACAAGAGCCAGATTTGTATTATTTATGGATTATGACCTGGATAAAAGGCATGGGTTATTATCATATTTTATTTCAGTAACAATTCAAACTGCTATTATCTAAATAAAGAAAAATATATTGTGATGGGGACACATAAAAACTATAAATATTAGACCATGTGCATGATGTTTCTCGAAAAGTCAACTGTTGATAGGTGAAAAGGATTCTACCATGCTCTGGAATATTGCAAAGTGATTTGATAGTTACTAAATTCATATTAGTTTCGTATAATTAGTTTAATAATTGTACTGCAATTAAGTTTTAAGTCTTAACGTGACAAATTTTTTCCTCGAACCTTTACCCGACATACCTTAGAATATGTTAAAAAGATATATTGCCGATGAAAAACTACGAACAATGAAATAAAATTTATATCCTATACAGAGTGATCCTGAATTATTCTCCTTCTTATAGTGCCGAGTCCGTTATCGTTGTCGATCATGTTGCTATGATAATTTTGTTCACTGCAGCTCGGAAGAGTGAACTAGTTTGTCTGACCGAACCATTGACGTAAATTTTCTTCTTCCAGGGCTCCGTTTTGTCTCTATTTTTCTCTAGATGATAAGATGCAATATACTATACGTGTTAAGATTGCGTATTACATGTGAGAAGTGAGATAATTTTCTGGTCTTAACAGATCTTACAATCTCTCTCTCTGTCTCCTTTCTCATTTGCACCATAACGTCGTCGTTACTCTCTTTATCCTGCCAACTGAATCGGAGCATATGCCTATATGTCCACATTTCAAAAGCTTCGAGCTTTTTAAGAGTTGCTTCCGTCAGAGTTCATGCTTTCACACCATACAAAAGAATAGAAAACACGTAACATCTTAATACTCTGACTCGAAGCTGTTAACTCAGATCATGACTACACAAGATGTTTTTTAGTCTAATGAATGCTGCTGTAGTTTTCTCAATGCGACATTTAATTTCTGTTGAGTGATCCCATTTGTCATTAATAGTTGTTCCCAAATAGTTAATCTTTTTCATTCGTTTAAATGGTTCATTGTCAACAATAAGGAAATTTCCTATTACAAAATTCAGTCTGTCGTTTGTGAAACTGCAGCTGTGAAAATTCAAATAAATGAATACTTGACTCAAAATTATAAATATATAATTATAAAAGAAAAATAAAAAATGTGTAAATATAAGAAAATCTATTACATTTTTAATAAAATCAAGTATAATGAACTGCATTTTTTTTTAACTTGAAAAAAAATTTATTTTGAAGATATAGAGTAACATTGAAAAAACTGCACTTTGTTGAAAAAAAACGGAATGCTTAGAATATCAGCAGCAACGATAATTTCATTGGAAAATTGTCGAAGTAGCTTAGTTTTCTATGACATTTATGTGATTTTGTACTGTGAAAAGTTAATACTAGGTGGTTAAAAGCTTTCTACAACCAAGCAACCTGGGAAAGATAAAGCGATAAAGTCTTTTGAGACTTCAATTGAAAAGCTTGAATTTCGATTGTATATTATCTTATTATACTGACTGTATCCTTTCAAAATTAAATCACAGCACTAATGGCAATATTGACATTTTTTTGAATACGGCATTTGAAGAAACTGCAATAACTTGAATGGCAACAAAAACCTTCTTAATTTTTTGTTACAAAGTTTCTTAAAAATAGATGCACATAAGTCAGCTGCTATGAGAAAACAAAAAAGTAAATACTTGAACTTTACATTCACGAAATTTTTTTATCAATACAAGTCTTACGGTCTTTCATAATAAAATTGAAGGGAATACGTTACCCAAATCCAAGACATAAGCCACAAAAGTCATTTTTAATAACTGCTTTAAGCTGATGATCATATACCCAATGGCATATACCAAAAAATAAATGGGTGGCCTTCTATAAAAAAAAGTATTGTAGCACAGGATCAATATTACGACTGCCCAATGTTGATGTCTATTATCCATTATATCCTTTCTAATCCTTCGTATGTTATGACACGTCTCTTGAATTTAGAACTGTTCACACATAATTTTTTGTTAAAATTCCCTAGCTGCACACAGTTTTTAATCGTTTATCATTATGATTGAAAATTACTGATAGTCCCAAACTGGGTCTATGATTTTTTAATTAAATTTTGATTTTTTCACATGTTCTACATAGAATGCAGCTCTTTGTAACAAAATATTGCAATATCTCCAAACCTTCCTGTTTTTATATAAAAAGAGGTGCAGTTTTTGATGCCTAAATTTACTATCTTCAAATATTTTCGTGTTGTTTTGTAATTTTCGAGGCAATTTGGAGTCAGCAGCAACTAGAATCGTTTCGACATAATATTGAGTATTGAATAAAGTTCTATTGGAAATTTAAATCTCAAAGTGCAGTGAAAATTGTTCAAAAACAATATTATATAGTAAACAACTGAAACACTGAGTTGAAAACTTTCCTCAGACAATTTTTCAGAACAATATTATTATTGTTATCCAGGATATATTTCAATTCAGTTCACCGTGGTTTTCCCTGTACTGAAAAGGAGTGACAGTATGTGCAGGTGTTATTAATAATTCGTTTACCATCAGTTGCTGGTAGAATTATTATGAAATATGGATGTTACGTTGATTACAGACAGAGTCTGATATACTGAAACATTGTCCCTCTAACTAATAATATGCACACTATACACTATGCATTTTATCATTGAATTTATTATTATTGAAACAATATCGTAAATTTTCTCTTATTCTCTTTTAATATAACACTACATAGCAAATGTGTAAGTTATTAATAATTTTGCAAAAAGATATTTGATAGACGACGTGTTAATTCACATCATTATTTCTGTTTCTAGACGAGCTCTTTCCATTTCAAAATCCCATATCAATTTTTAAGAATTATTACCAAGGATAACAGAAAATATCACTAATGATTTTATTCAAAATGTTTTTAATACAGATAGAGATTTGTATAATTATCAATAAAGATTAAACGGCTATGTAGCAGGAGAAGCCAGAGACCGTGGCCCAGGTAGACGTGCGGGAAGGTAAGATTGTCTTCGCGCAAGCATTTTGATCCTTTGGGGATACCCGAAACAAATTTACCTCGTATAATGAAGTTGAACTGCATTTATTCAAGATCCAGTTAGTGCCAAAGTAAGAAAAAAATTATTTAATTCCAAGAAAAATTTTGTTGATACCTTGTTCGATCGTTTCACCAACTCTAATAACATTTTCTGTTCCAATCGAATAGGCAAAGCCATAAACAAAATTGCAGATTTTTGTGTAGCGAAAACCCTAAATTAAAACATCAGAGACATTTACATTCTCCAAAAATAATAGTTTGGACAGCAAAATCTTCAACTTTTTAGATTGCCCTGTCCGATTCCGTATTTCTTCACTCTGCAGGAGATGTGAAAATGCCACAAGATTTTTTGCGACTAAATTCAACTTCTTACGAAATATAACAATATTATATGGATGCAGCACGATGAATTCAGCATGTCATACCATCAACGAGTATCTCCGTAGCCCAGATGTATCACTAGCTTATTTTAACGAGGTTTCATTTTAACGAGGTTTTCTCAAAAGATCATTAGGAGAGAAATGGGTAACATACTTGGCGCTATGTATCGATGAATCAATCAAACTGCAAAAATTTATGGTCCGCCCTATATTTCGGCTCACATAGTAACAGTTTTTTAGTTACTCACTATTTTAGTATTGAAATCGAAATTCGAAACAATTACCTCACAACAAAAGCTGCTTTCCATTTACAAAAAAACTGACACTTATAACTTAAAACTGAGTTTTCACCAGTTGGTTCTCACACAAGTTTGAGACCGTGTGCTTTAGTGAGTCTTGTGAGCTGAGATTCAAAGTGAGGCTAAGGATATCAATTTTTCAGATCTTCTAATCAAAATAAGCAAGGAAGTACACAATACTAAATTATTGCAGTCATTGCAGATGTAAATAAACTTATCAATAATATTATTTTAGTTACGTCGTTTCTATTGCTGTGACTAACAGACTGTTTGATCGTCAATGATAATAGTCAATTTTATGAGATTATTGAGAACTCACATTAAGCGCTCCTTCTAT